>NW_021639883.1:51692-92477 GCF_002087225.1 Trypanosoma theileri
TTGCCAACAGTAGTGCGTACAACTTTCATGTTCATAATGTCTATACACAATTCATCGCGTGCGTTTTGTGGAAGTAACATGTAGTACTCATTAAGTAGGTCGACCATCTCCTTGGCCTGCAGCTGGCTCGTACCGTATAACGTCATCTTACTGGACCCACGGCGCCTCACAACGACGCCAGTGTGACATTTCTCCCAACCCTACCACTTCCACCCCAGAGAAAAAAAAAGAAGTAAATAATACAAAAAAAATATTGTGTGCGTGTTATAGCAGATACAAGTAGAATAGAAATAAAAAAAGACATGATCACAGAAAAAGAAATAATAATAATAATAATAATAATAATAATAATAATAATAATAATAATAATAATAATAATAATATTACTTATGTTATATTAAATATTTATCGTCGTCTAGTTGGTGACACACTAGACAACTACAGGATAGTAATGATATTAGCATCATACAGGGATTTTACTAGAGTCAATTGGTTTTCGTAAATATCATCCACATTATCAAATGCTGGAAAAGGTAAAGTAGATACTTGTATACCTCGTGAACCAGATGCCAAGAGTGTGGCGAGTGCAGGGGCAAAATCGACCTCAAAACGTAGGAGTCCCACTGGTGCGGCAAGACATATAGGAGAATTTTTGCCACTGTGATAAAGTTGTACTTCACCAGAAACACTAAAAATGAGGCGCGCATATTGAGAGGAAACAAGTCGCACAATCGTCTTACCTGTAATTTCCTTCATAGAATGATCGTTTTTTATAGTGGATTTAGGGGGTGGCTGCAGCTTTGTCACTGTTTCCTTTGCGTACAAGTCGCAACATTCATCTATAGTTTCTTCAGTAGACAAAAGAAGAGAAAGTTCAGCCACTTTCTCTCGGAATACAGATTGTAATATACGCCTTCGTTTCTGATACTTTTCAGTCAGTGGTAGTAAGCCATTTTCTTCACGGAAAACAGGATGATAAATAGCACCCAAAGTTTTTAAAGTTGTGCGTGGTAGTGACTTTCTCCATATAATTTCATTTGTCGCCAGTTTCTCCAGAGAATGTGTCACTGCAATTTTAATAAGGTCTGCCCACGTATTCATTTGATTTGCGGAGAAAGTTACATGTAACGAGTGTTTCTCACCCAAAGTACGCCCTTGATGAACAGTACCACGCGGCATATAGAGCACATCACCTGGTACTAACCGCAATGTCATGATTGGCGGTGGGAGGTCTTTAGGATTGTAGTCTTCACTGGAGTAGCGGCTAAGTACATCCACCTCTGACGGCGCCGTGTATAAGTTCCACTCCTTCTCACCCTCCAACTGCAACAGAAAGACATCTACATCATCATAATGGGGTGCAAAACCCTGACTATTTGCAGGAGTCCAATAACTGTTGAGGCCACAGAAGCAGCAAAAAATGTCCTCCATTTTTGAAATAACAGCAGAGTTACTGGAGACGTGTTCGTGGGGTCGGAGAAAACGAATTGACCAGCCCTTTTTCATACATAAGCGCATCTCATCTGATGTAATATGACCATCGTTACGATAGGATACACGTTTATTAATTTTATTATCAAAACGAACAACGTTAAGGTCTGTGGAGTATGATAGTCTTTTCTTTGAAGCGAGATTAAGCATTTCATCTGTAGACCACTCTACAGCGGGAAATCCCTTTGGTGGGTTTCTAAAGTGTGTCGAAGAACCATGAGAAAAGTGTAGTGGTTTTTGTTCAAAGTATTCCTGAAAGAATTCATGCTGTGTAATACCGAGTAGCCACTTGAAAAAGAGATCATGTTCACCAAGCTGCCGCTCCGTATTCAGAGTAGGACCCGTATCTTCATGTTTTCTTTTTTGTGCACGTGATTTTACAACCTTAGCCATGTATTAAAGAACTTCTTTTTTTTTTCAAAAAAAAAAAAGTGAAAGATAAAAAAAAAAAGCAAAAAAAAAAATTTTACAGAAACAATAAATCATCAGAAAAAATATTACAAAAAAAATATTATGAGAAAAAAAAAATGAGGGTGTTAACATTCCAGATAGTCAACACTGTATAAAGCATAGACCAACGAAGAAGCTGAAGCAGTAGTGATGAACAATTATTAATGGAGACCAAGACGGCAAAAGAATAAATGTACCCAGTTGCAGTAAGATGGAGTATGCACTTTTCTTATTATTGGTTTTCGTGATTTCTTTTCTTTTTTTTTGCGTTTGTGTATGTTTGTGTTTGTGTTTGTATGTCATCCATGATTGAGTTTTGGAAGGGCCAGGCTAATAATAGAGACTTCGTCAAGATCATCATCATCATGCTCCACTTCATCCACAGTGATGCTCTCTGTATTATTAAAAAATGCGGCAATAGCCACAATAACATCGCGTTGTGCTGCCTCCAGTGGTTTAAGTTTATACTTCTGTAATAATTCTGCAAATTCATCATCGTACATTTCTTGATGATCATGCAGGAGTCGAAGGGTTTGACAAACAGTACTAAGCTGCTGACGAAAGTGTAGTACGGCGTAACCTGTTGAGGCATCTGTCTCCACATAACGTTCCGTCCCGTAGTACTTTACAGAAAAAACATGAAAAGCACCTTCGTCGTCAGCAAAAGTTGCGTACTGCAGTCGATGTGTGAGAAGGAGTAAAGAGAGCCAGAATTGCTTATGGGATGCAATGGCAGTAGAAAAACTTGCAATCATCCTATTACCAAGTAGGGAAAGTTGCACTGGTATAACAATATCACCTTCTTGCCATCGTAAACAACTTGGAGAGTGAATATCAGGTACTGCTGCAATATCGGTAAAGAGACCGACTGCCGTTTCCTTTGAATTTGTATACGTATTACCTTCTGTAGTTACCTCAAGTGATTGTGCAACAAAGGCGACATTTGTCATGACTAGCACGATAGGTGCTACCTTCTCAAGTTGCGCAAGAAGTTCTTGTGGGTCAACAACATCACGAAAAGGAATAAAATTAGCAAGTTCATACTTAATATGTTGTTCTAAATCAAGTATGGCTTTTAACTTATCATAACTTAAGTGGTGATCAAGACACCATTGACGCACAATTGTAGCAGGATCTTCTCCATTCTCGCTAACACACACACGAAACATTAATACAGCCTTCATTACAGCAACAATATCACTACGTAATCCACAACACATATTTCGCATTACATTTTCGGTTTCTTCCATTGCACGAACCACTGTTTGACGTTTACGCCTTTTTTGCTCTAATGGATTAGGTGCAAATGGTGAAAGACTGCTGGTTACAGCAGCTGCCAAAATCATTAAAGATTCCAATCCGGTTAAAAACCCGTAAAAAACAAGCATACCAGGTTGTGGTGAAACAGGAATAAGTTGTAGAATACGTCCAATAAAAGTATATTCGTAATTATTAATTTCTGCAAGTACAACCTTCTTTGCTTCTTCTAACACCAAAGGACTCCATTGACTGTTTGAATGTATTTCTTCAATACGTTCTCCAGCCGCATGAGGATCTTTACTATTAACAATACAACCCAATTGTGAGAGTGTATCCATAGAGAGAGTAATAGTCTCAATTAGTGGTTGTCCGTGACAAATACTGAATATAGCAACTGGGTTAGAGACCAACTGAAGACAATGTAGAGAAAGTTCATCAATGCGAGAATTTTCAATAGGTGGATCAGCATGGTCAGGTAAACGCCCAACAGAAGAAGATGGTAACAGACAAAAATAAAATCCTTGTTGTACACGACCAATACGTCCACGTCTTTGTGCTACACTACCTTTTGAAATCCATTGTGTAAGAAGAGGTGGGTGTAATACGGTAGCTGGATCATCCTTGTTAATCTTTGGACGTTTTACTAATACAAGATCAATTACAAAAACAACATCAGGAAGTGTTATAGATACTTCTGCAATGTCTGTTGCAAGATAAATTTTCTGTTGAAATGGCAATCGTCGACCAATAGCTTCCTCAATAACGGCAAGATCAACAGCACTATGCCATGCCACAATATCCATGGGTTTACGCATATTAGACTCAAGCCATAGTTGTAATTGTTCAACTTGCGCACGTCCTGGTAAAAAAACAAGAATTGCATGCTGAGGATCTGCATACATATTAAGGTATGAAATAAGGTTTTGCGCAATAAACATATGTTTCTCTAGTAAAGGAAAGTCAACACCGCGATCCACTACATTTGGTGATTCATTATACTCTGCTCCAATAAGTGCACAGACATCTTCCATAAAGTAATCATGAATTGGATGTTCTGGTTCACTTTGCTTATATGTAGCAACCTTTAAACCAGTAAAGTACTGTTCCCAGTCTTCTGTATTAAGAGTAGCACTCATTAAAATAAGTTTAAAATTCGCGGTACGCCGTAGTAGACACAATCGTAACAATGCAACAGTTACCTCAATATCCGGTTGTCGTTCATGAAACTCATCCAGCACAATATGTGTAAAAGGAGGTTGTAATGGGTTATTGAGAAGATAAAGAAGTAATGTGTAACTTGTCATGTACCACAAGCGTGTTTGGTCGTCGCCGCGCTTGTCACCGCGGATCCAATACCCAACATCCTCACCTACATTCTCACGGCGTAATGCAGCAACTCTAGAGGCAATAGAAACGGTAGCAGTACGCCTAGGTTGTGTGCTAACAACACGTGTGTCATTAGAAAGTTCCAAAAGTGCCTTGGGAATAGATGTACTCTTTCCACTACCTGTATCTGTACAAATAAAGACAACATCATGTTGTTCAATAAGATCAAGAATGACAGGAATATCAAGACGTTCACTCACTGAAGTACTGAGGTTTATATGCTCTTGACGAGCATAACGTTCCAGAAAATTTCCCTGTGCTGCTTGTTGTGCTGCTTGTAATTCTTGAAAAGTTTGGTACTTCTTCTTATACTCAGGATCAGTTCGAAGGGCTTCTTCATGTCGTTTTTGAGCTTCTTCGGTCATTTTTTCAAAACGACGTTTTAATCGCTCTTCCTTCGTCTCACGTCTGTTACGACCTCGGTGAGAGCGCGGTAGAGCTACAGTTTCTGTGGGACGTTGTTGCTGTTGTTGTTGATCCTGCAGTTGTGGCTGCTGTGGCTCACTCATTACAGTTTTTGTATTATCCATAACTATGACTGCATCACCCACTTTCACCCGAGGGGCATTCATTAATGCTCCCTGTGCTCCTGGGAAAAGCTGTGCAAGCTTCCGAACAGCCGTCGTATTTGTTGTTTGCTGTTGTTGTTGTGGTTGTTGTGGTTGAGATGGTTGTTGTGGTTGTTGAGATAGTTCGTGCTGTTGTTCTTGTTGCTGCTGTGAGCGTGGCTTAGGCAGTGATGCCTGTTTCTGCGCATCTGTCTTCTCATTTAACTGCACTTTGCTAAGATAGTCAATGGCTCCCCGTGATGGCTGCTGCGGTGCCCGCTGTTGGAGCCAACTGAGAACATTGCCGCCCTCCGTGGCGGACCATTTCTCTTTACTGGCTGCAGTGTCGGGTGGTGTCGCATTGTTTTGTATGAATCGCTTAATCTGCGCTTCAATCTTTTTACTCATGTTTTCTCTGCGATTAAATGAAATACTTCCCTCTGCTGCGGTTCCAATCCGTATTAGTAAGAGTCGTCCTTCGTGTTATTGGTTTTCCCTGTCGGCACAGTGGTGGTAAGTATATATACTCTCAAAACTAGAAAAAAAAAATGGGCTTACGTTTGCTTAATTTCTCAAACACAAAAACAAAACAAACATAAAAAGAGGAGAAGTGATAAAGAGTAATCATCCGGTAAAAGAACGAAAAAAAAATGGCGAGAAATAATAATTAGCGAAAATAAAATAAAAAAATGAAATTGATCACTCATGACGTCAACCCAAAGAAAGGGATAACTATAGCAAAAGTTTACAACATTAAATATAGAACTAACTCCTTTCACTAAATGGAATAAGAAAAAAAGCAATAAACGACCACTAAAAAAAATATTAAACCGTACAAATTGTTAAGCAACACTAAAAAAAAGAAATAAAATTAAAAAAAAACTACGCCTCTAGTTTTAATTTAACTATCAATAGAACAAACAAATTATTAATGAAATTTCACTTGTTCTTAATTTTCCATCATGTCATCTGGTTCGTAATGTGTATCATCTTCGTAGGTATTAGCCTTCTTTGGTACACCACTACGATCACCACGTACACCTGTTGCTGTAAATGGGCGTCCTTGAAAACTAATTGCCACTGGTCGCATTGCATATAAACTAGAAGTCCCACCAAGAAAGAGTGATTGACTTGCTCTTTTCTTTCTTTCCATGTCTTTATCACATGTTTGCATAAAATCTTCACTCGTTGTCTCTGTCCAGTGTGGTTTGGGTGAATACGACAGCCCACGACGATGATCCTCCTGCTGTTTCTGCCAATAAGACTCATCTAGATAGCCCTTGTTTCGCGCCTCAATAGCCCGGTGAATCCTATTCTCACGGAAGTAGAGAAATAAAAAGTACACAATTCCACTCCATAGAATACCATGTTTAAATATTACACGTGCGACACGAAGGCGATTTAAACGCTCCGCCTCCAACACCTCCTCAGCTGTAAATCCATGTGCAAATGGATGAGATGTGTATGGACGATAAAAGTCACGGGTAGAGTTGTTTGCATAGGTGCCACCATAGGTATCATTACGTGCAAAAGCCGAACCCAAACCACCGTACTCTGCCTGTTGATGTGTAGACCAACGAGAATGAGCATTATTATAAAATGCCCCTCCCTCACTGGTTTCACTAGAGTACTCATTTGCATCAGACGCCGTTTCCTTTTTCCATTTACTACTATTCCCATTTCCATTGAGATTGTTATGATGATCATTCTTGTTCATATTCTTTAACAGTGAGGCGTAGGCATCGTGGAGTTCGCGGAATCGCTCTGCACTGCCGCCAGCATCGGGGTGTAGTGTTTTTGCCTGCAGACGAAAGGCACTTTTCAGTTCCGCTTCCGTGTACGGTGTATTCTCCCGCAGCCCAAGTACCGCCAGGGCACTTCGCTGACAGACAACAGTAGGCCACATACAATCTTCAGACGTAGTGAATACACGTTTATTAATACTTCCGTTAGTGAAAGGTGTTAAGGGGTTACTAGACACCACAGAAACAACAATTACCAAAGTAAAGAAGAAAAAAAATAAGGAGAAAAGCACAGTATGTACAAATTCAATGTAGAATTGACAAAAAAAAATAGGAACAATGAGTTTAGTACATGGAAAGGAATGAAAAAAAAAACTGTTAAGTTGAAAGAAATTTAGAATATAAATTTTTATACGCATACACAAGAACAACAACAAAAAGAAATAAGCTGAACATGAAAAAAAAAAAACGTTTAATTCCATCCATCTATGAAAGTTTTGTCTTTTTTCTTACTTTATCTTCTTCTTTCTGTTGCTGTTGCTTCTCTTTCCGTACACGAACAGTACCTTTTTCAGGAATACGAAATACATCCAGCATGTTTTCTGATGTTCGAACAAAATTTCCTGTCTCTCTATAGTCCACCTGATGTTCAATATAATCATTAACACTAGGATATAGGAGTCTCACAATTTTCTCCTCTGTTTGATAGCTACGGTTATAGAAATGATATCGGTAATGCGTATTCTTTGCAGCAATACTTTTAAATATCGCTCCACAGTGACCACAACGATGTTTACCAGCTTCTGATCGGTGAGAAGGAAATATAGCGGATAGGAAACTTGAAATTGTTGTGCGTACAATATCAACATTGGAAGAAGCCAATACGGCTGATGAAGAAGATGATTTAAATGATCTAGTAAATGACGGCTTAGATGCATCAGCACTCGCCAAAAGAACTCGAAGTCCAGCTGTGATGGAACGTCTATTTTGTTCCTCTCTTTTATCATTACTGCCATCTTCCTCATTCTTCTCAAGACTCTCGCGAATAGACTTCAACTTGTGTCGCAGATGTTCCTCAATACGCCTGTGTGTATCTGCACGTAGAAGCCGAGTCACACTCCACGAGCGCAAGAGATCCAGCAGCCGCAGTCGGTACTCCTCCACCGCATCCTGCAGTGCTGGGGGTTGTTGAGATGGGGATTCCCAAATCGGGAAGTACGCGGCGACGAGTCGTGGGAGTTCGACCTCCGCTGCCTCCCGCGCCGCCCCGCCGGTGTGCCGCAGAAACGCATCCACCACGCAGAAGGAAATGTAAATGTCCTGCACGCACGCATGGCAGGCGTACAGCCGCTCAGACTCCATCATTTCAGCCGCTACGCCCGCCGTGGATCCTTCAGCGGCGGCAGTAGTAGCGGGAGGATCGCGTGTATGTTGTCGGGAGAGACGTTCCGCGAGTTGCGCATATCGCTGTGCACAGCTCTGCAGATGACTCTGCACGGTAAGCCACGCGTCTGCGGTCCACTGCCTGTTATCCCGCAGACTCCACATCACACCATCAATGAGATGTTGTGTGTTTGGCAGCGGCAGCGGCACGGCGGTGTGTGTGCGACTACGTGTGCTGCTGTGCTGTGGGGGTGTGCGCAGGCGGGCGTTGAGGAACACCTGCAGTGCGAGCAGCCATTCATCTTTGCTCAGGGTGCTGTTGTTATCGCTATTGGTATGCATGGAAAGTGGGAAACTCTACAAAAATGAGGCTGTAGTAAAAGAGAGGAAAGCAAGCAAAGAAAAAGGGAAGATAATAAAAGAGCAAACATGTACGTAGAGGATAATAATTGATAAAATGTGATTAATAATAAAGTAGGCATGATATATATATATATATATATATATCATAAGAGTAAAAAGGAATAAATAGATACAAAGAGAGAGAATACAATAAATCAAAAAGAAGAACAAGACCATTATATATATATATATAATGAAGTCGATGTGTCTACAAAAAAGATCGAGAGAGGGATAGATAGTGAAAATATAAAGGTTTGTACGTATATGGTTATGCCTCTGGTTACGATTTTAAATCTAACATCAGAAGAATTAAAAAAAAAACACAGAAGAACACTATAGAAAAAGTGTATGAAAAACAATAATTCTTTTTATTTTTTGTTATTGTTTATATTTGCTTTTCATAGACCTTAGTCGTTCCTCTTTCTAAGACGAAAATCAAATTCTGTGTACAACTTTAAAAAGAGTTTTTTTTTTTTTTTTTTTTAAGACATAGAGATATAAATATACACATAGATAATCATAAAAAAAAGAAAAGAAAAATATATCAATAAAATGGTTTAGTCTTATAATAGAGTAACTACACTCAGTTAATCAAAAAAATGAGAAACACAAGCAATGTAAAGAAAACTCCACTATAAAATCAATGTAAATAGTAACCGTAGTGAAAGAAACCATTTTTTGGAGTTGTTATCACTGAGAAATAAATTCATATTGCATATTAAACGAGCAACATCAAGGAATGAAGAGTTAGACCGTCAAAATGAAATCAACCTGTACGGACTAAAAGAGAAAGAAAAAAAAGACAAGAATATCATTTCCACGGGCCAGTTAATGTATGAATCCAAGTAGGTACTACATTACCAGCAATCATTATGAAGTCTATCATACACAAACCTCGCATACAAATTACTATGAACCCATCATATGGAAAAAAAAAGAAAAATCAAAAGAAAAGGGGAACGTTTTTTTTCTTTTTGTCCACATTTCATTATTTCTACAATTTTCTCTTTTTTCCTATGTATATGGGTAAGAAACAAAGCCATACATCTCACTCTTGCTCTTATCGCGTAAACCAAAAAACAAAGAAAAACATACAATTTAATATAATAACAACTAAAACGAAAAAGGAATTTTAAATACCCATTGAACGAAGAAAGCAAGATATAACGTGCCGAAAAATTAAAAAAAAAAGAAGGAACAGAAACAAATTCCATATACATATATAAATATACATATGCTTTATTCTACAAGAATAAATTTTACTGCTGTCCTTATTGGCTATTGTTGTTCTAACTTCCATCCACAATTAGGGCATTCCTTTACTCTTTGTTTTAAAATCTTGACTGAAACACGTAGGGCGGCATTCTCTTGACTAAGTTTCTTAATAAGTTCATTTTGTTTGCGCAATGCAAGTGTTAGATTGGCATGCATTTCATCTTTCAATCGATCTATCTCACTCTCATTTACATCAATGATCGGCTCTTTTCTGGGACGCAACTTCTTTTCGGAAGAAGCCACACGCAAGAAACCAGAAGAGGATGTACTAGAGATGATGGATGCGTTAGATGGGCTACCAATCAAGCAGCTAGATTTTGTCTTTTGAAAGTTTTCTTCCACTTTTTCATATACTATAGTGTTAGACGGACCACCATTTAAGTTACTGATGCTACTGTTGTTGTTTTTGTTGCTAATACCATTTTCAAAGTTAATTTTCTTATTAATACCATTATTATTATTCTTTCTTATCATTGTATTTCCTGCGGGTGTGCGACATCGAGTGTTACCACCAGGTGGACCACTTTGAGCACGTCGTTGTTTAGCTGCAACTGAACGTGGACGTGGCCTTCGCAATATGGCATCCACTTCCGTTATACTCATAGTATTATTCATACTATTATTATTATTTTGTTGTTGTTGTTGTTGAAGTTTCTGCTGGTGTAAAATATCTCCTGGGAGTGGACGAAATATTCGTGGAGCATTACGTGCCTTACTCGGCACAACAGATTCAATGCTAAGACCCTTTACACGAAATGCGTATCGCAGTGTATTCAATGTATGTTCATAATCGCATGAAGATCCAGAAATATTTGCAATCATCAATGTACGACTATTTCCAGTAAAACTATCTCGCAATATTTCGGTTAATTTCGATCCTCTAAATGGCACATGGCGTTTCTTCTCATCAAGTGCCCGTATACATTCCTTTAATGCGAGTAGTGACTTGTTGATCTCTGCCCCTTCATGTCGTGTCTGCCGATCATGCATTGCGGTATCAGCGGCCCGCTCGCTGCCGGCGAGATCGACGAAATTTAACGCCCCACCACCGCCCGCCTCAACAGCCGCCGCTGCCGCATCCAGAGAAGGAGAAACAGGCATATCACTCTCTTCTCCCTTTTCCTCAGGGGCATTTCCATTACTACTAGAATTACGAGTAGGACTACTACTACTACGACCTGTAATAGATATTTTAGTAGTATTATTATTGTTCTTGGGGCGTCTACATAGGCGAATGGCGAGTACGGCGTGTGATCGACTGGAGTGTTCATTCGCACTTGTGCTCCCCGTACTGCGTTGCTCGGTGCCACTGCGGATGAGTTCATTCAACGCCTGCGCCGACTCCACAAAGTGCCACGTGAGGCCGCAGACATGCATACGTCTGTTGTAACTCTCCCGCAATACAACAGGGGCGCGGTCGTTGAGAAGATCAAACAAGGCATTGCGGTAAATCTCATACAAGGCAGCACACACCACATGTGTATTGCTATTCACACGTGCAAACAGTTCGGCGGCAGCAATAGCGCAGAGCCCCGACTCGCCGTTGCCGCCCATCATTGTATGTGTCTTGCCACTACCCGTCTGTCCATACGCAAAGCAGGATGCACTACCACCCGCAAGCACAACATCCAGAAGATCCACACACACTTCATGGAATACATCGGCATTCGTTTGACCCGCATCAAAGGCACTATCAAATGTAAAGTCATTCACATTTTCATAGTCGCTGAGATCCACACGCTGCTTCGTCACGGACACATGCACATGCGGATGAGCAATCTTCACGCAGTCAACGCCAACATCACCGGGCAGCAGCGGCCGCTTGCGAACCGCCACGCGAATACGACCATCGCGATTGCGGCCAGGAGAACACACATGACGCCGCAGCGGAGAGGTATCACGCCCATCCTCACATCCAACAGAGGCTGCTGATTCTTCTACTCCTACTTCTACTGGTTTTGCTGCTGCTACTACAGCTGCTGGTGTTGTTATTGTTGTTGGTGGTTTTGTTGCTACTTTCCTTGCTGATCTTGTTTTTGGTGTTCGTAGAGGAGATCGCACTGGTCCAGCAGAGGGGGAGGCACCCGCAGAGAAGGGCACAGGCGATTCGTCTAAAGGACGTTGTTTCCGAAACAATGTTTTCGCAGTCTGCACACGTACAGACGTTGGTGAAAACTGAGGACGTGATGACAGAGCGGCTGTTTGAGTCGAGCGTAGATGAGATGCGGAGGAAATGCGAAGTCTGGGCAATTGTATTTGTGGCATTTGCGGCTCCTCGCGAGCCAATGAGTGAGAACTCGCTCTACCGCGAGCGGTGAGTTGCTCAAACTCACGTGATAAAGAGTCCAAGTTGCGTGTGAGGAGTTGTAGAGATGGTGCTTCATTAGATTTCCCACCCTGTGCATTTCGTCCCTTCCTTGGGGAATTGACATCTGTGGTTAACAGCTGTTGAGCTAAAGGAGATGAAGAGGAAGAAATCATTTTACGAACATTAGAATCCCCATGGGTATGAACAGTATCCTCCACACTGTTAACATTGTGAGCACCATTAGGTGTTGATTCATTCATATTGGTTAAGGGGTTTTGTCCGCCTCTGCTTCGAATGACCCATCTATCTGGTGTATGGTCGTCCTGCATGATGAAGTACTAACAACACAAGAATAATAATAATAATAATAATAATAATAATAATAATAATAACAATAATAATAATAAAAGATAAAAGGGAAATAATAATAATAACAAGAATAATAATAAGAAGAATAGTAAATATGAAGAATAACTGGAAAAAAAAAGACCTAAAAGAACTAATGCGTGAGAAATAACACACTCTACGGGGTTGTGTTTATTTGTTTGTTTATCTATTTGTTTTTCCTTGTTATGCACGCAGAGACACTTAATTTGTGATTCACTCAATCACCTACTAATCACTTCATCAGAGTATCAGAAAAAAAAAAAAAGAAAAAAAAAAAGAGAATCAAAGCAGAACAAAAAGAGAGAGAAAAACATAATAAAATCACCACTACAACCACACAGAAACATGGATGTGAATAAGAAACATATTCACTTGCTACACAACTATAAATACAACTTGCACGATTAATCATTCAAACACTCCGTGAAAAGCACATCCTTCTTTCTAGTGAATACCTACACAACATAAAATATCTCTCTACATAATAGTTTCTTTTCCACTATTGCAAAGTTGATAAAGCAACTCCGCAACGGTGTCTATTCTATCACAAATATGAGGTGTATCTTCACAAGGTACTGTTTCTGTTACAGCACCCCACGGCCATCGTAATATTAACGCTGAAGAGGATGGTACAACAGAAAAAACCCGGTTTGAGAGTATAGTGTTTGAAAGTTTCTGATGACTACTCCAAGCAATAGCCTCTACAGGTGCTACAAATCCAATTCCATACACTTTATAAGGTGAGGTTGCAGCCAAATACAATGCAGCTGCACCAGGAAGGCTATGACCAACCAAATATACACTATTATTATTTTCATTATTAATAATAGTATTGATATAAGTGTTAATATCTTCTTGAGCCTCTTGTAATGATGAAGACCACAATAGTGATGAAAGTCCATATGGAGAGATGAGATGCATGGCAATCCATGTAAACCATGAAGGTGGAGTAAAAAAGGAAAACAATGAGACCATTAAAAGATTAACCCATACTACCGTGGATTCCATAACTGCAATTACTTCAGATGTACTACCAACCGTAATGACTGTTGTATTGTAATCCGTTCCAGTGTAAGAAAAAACTTTCGACTGTAGAAAAGATGGGGATGAAAAGGTAAAATTTCTAACATAGGTAAATAATGGAAACCATTTGTGAAGATCTACTAATGTTGTATCTAATGAAATCGCATCCGATAATTTGGCTAGAAGAGACATACCCACAATATCTATCTCATTCGAATAACGTGCCAAACATACTGGTGGAACTGGAATTACAGAATTAGATGGAATATTACTTATTGCATTTACCACAGTTGTTCTCATTATTGTTGTTGAAGTTATTGTGGTGGTGGTATAGTTAGGTAACAATGATATACTCGCTGGTTCACTGTAGACAGCGTGAGATGTAAACCCACCTTGAAGAACACAGAAGAGTAATACAATGCAAAAACCAATCACAATAGCGGATACTCCATACACAGAAGATCCTTCATTCACACAAAACCCATAAAAAAGGAGATGAATTCCTAAGAAAAGCGTAAACAACCCAAGACGATAATTATGTACAAAAGCTAAAATAACTGTAGAAAGAAGCTGTACGATAATCCACAACCAGGCTATGCGAAATATCCAACGTCGTGCCATTGTATTACGCAGCGGTATCCATACATATAATAAGACAATAACATCTGTGATGAATGCAATACAAAGCAGTACAGTTATGGAAATACCCCAATCCCCTTTCCAGCCGTGGGCTCCATTTGTAAAGATAATGGTTAACCACGTTAGACAGCTGTAGAGTACAGCAGAAATCATAAGACCACCTGTAGATGGACTGTGACCAAAGTTAATAAACATCACCAACAGGAAAAGAGAGATAAAAGATAAAATAACACTAGCAGCCAGAAATGCGTAGGTATTATTTAATAAGTAGGCTATTCCCAGAGCAAAGGCAGCTAAGACGGTTGAAGATGTTAGGGTTAATTCCGACAAGGCTACTCTACGCAGCGACGTATCATTGTTATCCATATCAATATCAAGAAAAAAGTAAAGTGTCGCCACTGTGAGTGAACTACGACGATTACTTTTCTCATTACCAAAAAAGTTTGCAATACCAAAGGCGTAGAGAAAGTGATATAATAAGATAATAAACACAGAAACAATCCACCCGGTTGCCAGAGTGTACCGAATTCCAGTATACACATCATATTTCGTTGCCATCACACAAAAAACAACAAAGAAAGAGAAAACAGCCGCAACGTAAACCAATGCCTGTATGAGTAAAGCTCTAAATCCAAATGCTGAAAAAGCATCAATTAACTTCCCATTATAAGTACGACGCGTGAGTTCAAATCCACGGGAACACAACATAGAAGCTTGGCAACTTGTCACTACAAGTGGACAGCCGTATGCAAATACATTCTGGGGATGCGACAGCATGGAGAAAAAGAATCCAACCATAAGACAACAACAAAAAACAGCACAAAATAGAGTGGCAATAAAAAAATAAAAAGCCATCACCATAAGTACCATCCATAAAAAGCCTCTTGCAATAATTTGTAAAGAAGAAGGTAAAAAACCAAAAATAAATTTATTCTTATCCATATTTTGCTCAGCTTCGTGAATAACATGTCTGGCTCGAGCTTCACGTTGTAAAAAAGAAAGCCATTCACGCTGCGAGGCTTCTTCAATACTTTTACGAAAAAAAGATTCTAATAAGAAAAAATGATCTACAAAATCTTCCATAATATTTCTTCCATCAAATGATGAAGCCGCAGCTGCGGAAAAAATTGCCATCGTATTACTCCTTAACCTCTCCCTAGATTTGGAAGCCACATAAGGGGCATCTACGGTATCACATGTAAGAAGATCAACGGAATCTACATTCACAGCACCATCGGAGTTACGTGAAGTTTCACTCCACATTGGATCCATATTAACACTAGCCCCTTTACCATCATCCATAGGAGCCGCACTGGCAGCAGGAACAAGTGCAGAAGGTGATCTCAAACTTCTTAATGTTCCTATACAATCCGCACTACTATCTCTCTCCTCTGGGAGACCATGTGGGAATAGTGTTTCCAGTTCCCATTCCTTCACAGAAAGACCACGATGCTTTACGGCATGTTTGAGTTGTTCAAAATGTTCCTTAATCGTTACAGAGAACTGAGTGTAATTATTTTGTTGATCACATCCGTTCGTTCCACCAAGTGCTACAGGAACAACACTAGGGTCAAAGTATTCAAATAACTTTCCAGAGTTCTTATCACTCTCAGAAATAATAATAATACGTTCCGATACAATTGCAGGAAGACGTGAAAATATAGGTTTTGCCATTGCCGCAAGTGTACGATTCATATTACAAATATACATTTTATCCACAGCTCCAGGATAAAACTTGGCGATACGAAGGGCAATATCCGCTTGAAAGGTCATATCCACATTACTCCACACACTTGCCTTTTCTTGATTAATAAGCATCACCATTTGACAACGTTTATTATCCTCACGCAGTCGAGTTCCATAGCTCACCATCATATCAAAGTTCATTCTACTTTCTTCACGTCGTGCCGCTGTGGGTTTATCCCGTGCGGTAACAACGTAAAATACCACACGTCCTTCCCTATCATGTCCAATAATTTGCATAATGCCTTTTTGCATACTCTCCATCATCCAATCAGTTACTGTATGATTGGCAAGTTGTTCTTTCTCAAAAGCAAGACGTCGCTCTAACTTTTTTACCGTCTCCTCCACATCATAGTTTTTATTTTCCAAGAATCCATAAATCCAACAGTCAAAGTAATGATGTTTGATGTTTAATCGCTGTCGTACTTCATCTACCTCCGCCTGGTGTTCATACGCCTTTACACCAATATCTAGGAGAGTCGCGTTAGGCATCAGCTATATATTTCTCTGTTTGTGTATATGTATATATATATATAATAATACCCCAACACCAAGAGAAAGAGGGAGAAGAGGAAGAAAGTATAAGCAAAGCAACAACAACAACAAAAAAAAAGAAACCTTCTCACACAACAGGGTGAAGGGAAAAAACGAAATAAAAAAGAAAAAAAAAACATTTCAGATATTTCAGATCACTTCGCAGGAATATAAAAATAAAAGAGAAAAAAAAACATAATTAGTAAAAGAATGTTCCTTTTTGATGTTCAGATATTTCTGATAGACATCTCTACAACGATATCATATGTGTAGTCCCCCTTCCCAAAGTATCACAGCTTTTCAGGAGCTCAGTCGATATATAATCCATAGAGAAACAAGTTATTGAATTGGCATCACAGTTCAACTTTTGTTTTACTGTATCATCTTGTCCACCAACATCATCAAGGACACCATTATCCGCACCCACAGCAAGCACATAACTGTGATAATATTCCTTTTCCACTCCAATAGAGCGCATTATATGCAGTAAACCAGGAGAAGCAAAAACAATTGTTTGCGTCTGTGAAAGTGCCCCTGCCATAGAGGCAATTCCACCAGCAATACCACTTCCTGTCAATACTACTTCTCTTGTTGCTGTAAGTTTAAAAGTATTTAAGTAATCTGTTACTTCTTCATGCATGTTAATCCATGAAAAATCTATCATACGTGTGATAAATGAAATAACATATACAATTGTGGTAATCCATTCTGTTGGAAGAAATATACCCAATGGGGAAATAGCAATAGATCCTATCCACGCCGTTAAAGTCATAATAGAAGAAAAGGCATACTTATTATGTAGAGTAAGTACCGTAATATTATGTTGGATGGAATCAAATTGGTGAATATACCACGGGTCTCCTTCTGAATCCAGTTCCAGCACTACTCCCGTGTACGTTACATCTGTAGAACCAAACCAATTCGTAAAGTCCTCCAGAAAGGCAGATGAACCAGCAGCATTCACAAGTGTTGTAAGAAGCGCAAAGTCTGTAATGTTAAACCCACCACTTGTACGTAAACTACAAACAGGGTATTGATGATATTCCTCCAGTGGAGTAGGTGGTATATCTGGAATAATGCGTGGAATACTACGTGGAACAGTAATACGTGGACTAGTGCCATACCAGCCAAGGAGTGTACACGACATTAAGAGTAGAAACACAGAGACAGAGACAAGAAATAAACCACCCATATTTGTTAATTCCGATTGACTGCAAAAGGAGGAGATGCTAATATGAGCTAGAAGAGCAAAACAAAATACACCAATCTTCCAACCAATTAGAATAAAACTTGATATCCAGCAACCGATAAGAAATAGGAAAAGTAATAATACGGATATACGGAGAAGTAAATTGGATTCATCTTTTTTTAGGCAACTTAATGTAAGAAAAAATAATGCTGCCGTTAATAAAGAGGACAAAATGACAGAAACAGACCATACATTACTATAGTTCATAAATCCAAAGGCATAACAGTCAAATATCCATATCATACAGGCAATCCATAAAGTAAAACGTAATAGATTGGCGGTTAATGCATTAGATATCACTTCAGAGTAGTAATTAACAGTAAAAGCAGCTACGATAGAGGCACAACATGTGGCTACGGCGAAACCAACAATACGACTAATAAGAAATCCTGTACCAAGTAACATACTAAGAAGTAAAGGAATACCACAAATAATGCATGAAGAAGTACGTATGGTATAAAATCCATCCATATGATCATCCTCATTATTGACGTTTAATAGAATAAAAATTGGAAAGGATATAGTCTTCCTTTCCCTTCTCCATAGTTTTCTTGTGTTGAAACAATCGAACAAGAAAGAAAATACGTGGTAAAAGGCTATTATAAAAACAGCACTTAACCAACCAGTGGCAAAAGATACCTTAAGTCCATATAATGGAGATTCGTGCACAGCATAAATACAAAAAACAATAAACTGTATGCATACCAATACCATAAAAAGTCCAATTTGTACTGTACTAGCCCAATGTGAACCAATATATTCAAATGGAGGAATGACTTTTCTGGAAACTATAGCGACAACCATATCTAATGCCCGTGAACATAATGTAGCCCCTTGAACAGCTGCTGTCATGAGAGTTGCTCCTAGTGGAAAGACATAATTCCACTGTACAAAAAAACCAAAAAAAAGTGTCACAAGAATACAACCTACAAGCACTACAAGAAATATAAGGGCTCCTATAAAGTAAATGGCATTCAATATTGTAATATTAATAAGACATAATCGATAGAGTGGGCGGAGTGGTTGAGGTACATTAATATACCACCTTTTATCTTCAAGGTTTACATCTAATAGCGTCATATCCATTGTTTTTCGTACTGAGATGTACTCATCTAATAAAGCATACCATGCCACTCTTTCTTCATTTTCTACAGCAAGTCGCCAGCGTTGCAGTTCTTCAAGAAAAAACACAGCAAGACTTCGTGGAAATGTATTCACCACTGTCCTCCACTGATTTATATATTCCTCCAGTTCAGGATCATTGTAAGATTCATCTTCCTCAGACGCATCACTATGTGTAGAATCCGAGTAACACGTCTTTAGTGGTGTAGAGATTAGTGTCTCTGAGTGTTGTGAGATGAGTCTACTTGGTTTACGCTGTGGACGAATACACTCCAATTCCCATTCCTTCACAGAAAGACCACGATCCTGTACGGCATGTTTGAGTTGTTCATAATATTCTTCAATGAGAGTGGCGTGTTGAGTCCAGTGTTCTTGATTATCACATTCATTGTTTCCACCCAGTTCTACAGGAAGAACACTAGGGTCAAAGTATTCAAATAACTTTCCAGAGTTCTTATCACTCTCAGAAATAATAATAATACGTTCCGATACAATCGGTGGGAGTTGTGAAAATACAGGCTTTGCCATTGCCGCAAGTGTACGATTCATATTACAAATATACATTTTATCCACAGCTCCAGGATAAAACTTGGCGATACGAAGGGCAATATCTGCTTGAAATTTCATATCCACATTACTCCACATACTTGCCTTTTCTTGATTAATAAGCATCACCATTTGACAACGTTTATTATCCTCACGCAGTCGAGTTCCATAGCTCACCATCATATCAAATGTACGTTTGCTTTCTTCACGCTTTGCCGCTGTGGGTTTATCTCGTCTTGTGGTAACATAAAATGCCGTTCGGCCCAATTTGTCTACACCAATGACTTGAATGATACCAGAGCGAAGGGACTGCCGCATGGAATCTGTGATATCATAAGTGGCCAGTTCATTAATCTCCATATCAAAACGACGCTGTAATTTGCTTACGGTCTCTTGCACATTAAATTTTTTATTTTCTAAGAATCCATAGACCCAGCAGTCAAAGTAGGAGTGAGTGATGCCAATTTGCCTCTTCACCTCCTCAACCTCCTGACGATGCGAAACCGCTTCCGGCCCCAAGTCATCTAAAAATGATGACATATTAGTAGTCACTATACCTTATGTTTGCTGGTCAGATATTATTATTATTATTATTATTATTATTATTATTATTATTATCACTGTTGTTGTTGGTTTTAGTAATGATATATATATATATATACTTCTTTTTTTTTAATTTTTGATGGTTGATTTTGTTATAATGGAAACGTACAGATAAACTAAAATGAAAATCTATTAGATCTTATTTTCACAGGAGCTATCACTGGTAAATAAATTCAACAGTAACCTCAGTATCAAGCACCTTCCAGAGCCATACACCAGGAACGCCGCAACAAGAAAAGAAAGAGAAAAGAAAAAGAAAACAGAGAGTTTAAAGTGAACATATAGAAGAGAACATTATTACAGAAATAGTTTAAAAGGATGGTAGAAGTATTAGAGAAAGAGAAATAAATAATTAAAAGAAAAAAACCTGAGAAAACAAAAAAAAGGTCATTACAACAAATTGTGTACACAATCAATCAAGAGAGAAAAATTTATATATAACATCAATACATCGGTCAGAGCCAAATGAAAACTTATAACAGATGGGAAGCACAGAAATATAACTTATTTTGTTATAAAAAAAAAGACATATAAAAAAGATATTATCAAAGAATACATAGAAATGTATGTATATATATGTATATATATGTATATTTATATACATACCACAACAAAGTATTCTCTGAGAAAGGTAGAGGAAAAAAAAAAGAAAGTGAAGAAAAAAAATTGCTTAATAGGCAATGACTTGAAGATATAGCTGTTTTTTTTTATTATTCTTCAATATCAAGTAAAGGTGAAGACTGAAAGCATTATGATACTTATTATATACACACATATATATATATATATATATCCTCCCTTACATGCTGTTCAAGACTTCTCCATATATGGAAGCACCAGTACCAAAGACAATAGCAATGATACCAAAGAAGAGCAGCACGTATGTCCCTATGAAATGTCCCCAGCCAACGGACTGCACATTAAAATTACCACTGTACATAAACATCAGCGCGGGAAACACATAACCAATAGATCCACCACAGAGTGATCCCAACAGTCCAAATACAGTAGTGATGCGTGGAATAAAGAGACCAGCAAGTAAAGATGCAAGGGCCAGTGTACCACATATGAGTGAATTCTTCCACCAGGCAATTGTTTTCACATCTATACCTATAATATGGTATAAAGCATCACGGCAGGGAATCATATGAAGTCCGTATCCAACGCATAGTTTTAGTATAATTCCTGCATAGGCCACACCCATCATTTTATCTTCAATGGGATTGTACATATCCAGAATAGAGTCTGTCACAGTGGGTCCATATTCAAGATAACCAAATAAACCAGCCAAAAAGTACAATACAAAGCAAAGTATTGTACCCAAAAGTGCACTTAACGTCATACGCTTAACAGATGGTTTATATAATTCTTCATAGACCTCAAAGCAATTCACTTGATTGACGTAAGCAAACATGTACACAGAAAGACCTTGAATAGCCAAATTTCCATGCTGAAAGTATACGAGATCATCACGTACACCGTGTGTAAAACCATTTTGTGCGGTGTGTAGAATAATACAGAAAACAAAAAAGACAATAAACATCACGGCAATAGTGGATACAAACCTTAATGAATTAATTTCCTTTGGCAAGCATAAAGGCAACATCACTACAAGCCAGACCGCACTTGTAATTAATCGATTACCAGCAAGTGTTTTTAAAAACTCTGGTGTACTTTCGGCATTATTAAGAAATCCCCGTATGACTCTCAGCATGGAAATAACATACGAGACATCCCCGCCAAAGCACAGTAGCCACATGAGAACAGCCAACACGTAATCGGCCCCACGTCCCAACAGCAATCGTGTGATTTTCTCATAACTCCGCAGCCCCGTCCGTTCGCCAACTTTAGTGAGCAGCACAAATGAGTAGACGACCATGATAGCCACCACCACAAGATAGACTGTACTCATCCCAATACCAGACATTTGAAAGGCAGCGGGAAGGGCCACAATACCAGCACCAAGTGTAGAACTCGCCAAGTTAAAAGAAGATGAGAGAATACCACCATAGGGCATTACGTATTGAATGGCTTTAAGGAATATATTATCTGGATTACGTCGCCGGGCCACTCGCTCTTCACGCTCTTTATCAAGTTGCATAATACGTCTCTGCGCGAGGCACATCTCCTTTTCACAGAGAGATGATCCATCATTGGTGCTGTTTGTCACTGTGTCTATCATACCACTCACGATAGGCTCATTCCTCTGTTGTTGTTGTTCTTCTTGCTGTTGTTGTTGTTGTGGTGGTGATAGGGATAACTCATCTGCAGGGAGGACAGTCATTTCACCTTTTTTTTATTATTACTTATCGTGTGAAAAGAAAAGGAAACAAGTGTTCACAGAAGGAATATGTATATATGTATTGACAAAGAGTATCAAGGCAATACAGTACATCGTGTAATAAGAAAAAGGGAAATTAAAGTCAAGAATAGAAATTAAAAGGATACCAACAAATAAAAGAAAGAATAAATAAGAAACCAAAAGAGTACATTGCAAAATAAGTCATATGCCAATTTAAAGAAAGGAGAAAAGAAACCATCAGTTCATAAAATGTCCCCATGAAGAAATAGATAAATAAAGTATGTGGTAAAGTATATTACCCATTATACATTTGGTTAAAGGCCAATGGTTTTCTACAAGGAAACTTGCGTACAAAGGGAATAAATATCTCTTCAAGAAAAGAGACGTATATAGAATTCCTTGAACTTAAGAACCAGATAACTACAGAAGAAACAGTTATCTATCAATATATATATATATATATATATTTGAGCGCATTGTCCATGTATGTAATCCATATAAGTATCGTGCTCTCTATTTCATATCTCCCTCTTGTGCTAATTAAATAGACTATTAAACTTTCCTATGAAAATATAAAAAGAAGGAAAGAAGGTGCATGAGTCACATTACAATAATCAGCAAAGAGCAGAAGGGAAACAAAAAGACACAAAAAAAAGAAAAGAAACTCTCTCAAGTACAACACTTCCGACAATAAAGAAATAATAGAAAACAGAAGAAACATAATATTTAAAAAAAACATTACCTAAAAAAAGTATTCTTGCTCATAATGATCAACAAACACCAATCTTATCATTAGCGCAGGAGATACAATGATATAAAGACCCAAAACAACAAAAAAAAATAATACAACAAACAAAAAGTTCATAAAAAAATGAGAGAATGGGGAAATGAAATCAATAGTAATAGAAATCAACTAGAAAAAAAAAGCTTAAGTCTGTACCGAAGACAATACAACAACCGGTTACAAGATTTGAAAGGAAAATCAAAAAGAAAACAGAAAAAAGAACTCCCCCAGAGAAGAAGTAAAAAAAAAAAAACAATGTCAGCGAAAATGGAATTAATCTGACCATTGCAAAAACTTCAACTCTGCAAAAGAGAAAAATATATATCAGGGGAAAAAATAGAAGAAGTAAAGTGATAATAATCACACATAGAATTTTACCAGACAAATAAAACAGTTAGACAATCAACACACAAAAAAAGAGAGAGGTAACATACAGAAGGGAAACACACACAGAGTAGGAAAAATAGTAATAATAATAACTCAGAAAAAAACAAAAGTAATCGTATTTAGTGTCTCTGTACTTCACCATAGACGGCTGCGGCTGTACCGAACACGACAGCAATCACTCCAACAATTAACAAGAAGTAAGTGGCAAAGTAGTTAAAGAAACCAACAGACTGCAGTGACCAATGCCCACTGTACATGTATAGTAATGCTGGAATGATAAAGGCCATAAAACCACCACAGAATCCACCGACCAGTCCAAACACAACATTCACATTAGGAATGAAAAAACCGGCCACAAGTGAACAGGTAGCCATGAAGGTACAAATCATCGCATTCTTCCACCATGCAAGTTTTTTAACGTCAATGTGGAGAAAGTGATAGACAGCATCTCGTACGGGAATCATATGTAAACCATATCCAACACAGAGTTTCCATATAATGCCAGCATAAGCCACAGCCATCATTTTATCTTCAATTGGATTATATTGCTTCAGTACAGATCCCGTAACGGCTGGTCCAAAGTCCAAATAGCCAAATAGTCCAGCGCTGAAGTATAGACAGAAACCAAGAAACACACCAACTGCCGCACTCTTTGTTAATCGGTTTACACCCGGTTTGTACATTTCTTCATAGACTTCATAGCAATTCATTTGAGAAATAAAGGCAAAAGTGAATATAGAAAGTCCTTCAATCCCTGCATTTCCAGTTTGAAAGTACACCAGATCTTTCCGTGGACCATGAGCCAGGCCATTACGTGCTGAGTGAATCACCATACAAATAACAAAGAAAACAATGCATAGTACTGCAATAACAGACAAATGCCGTAGTGAGTTCACTTCTTTAGGAAGACACGGTGGCAGCATAGCCACAAGCCATACAGCTGCAGTGAGAACTCGTCGTCCAGATGTAGTTTTTAAGTACGCAGGAGCATCCGAGTTGTTAACAAAAGCACCAATGAGATCCCCCATAGAGATAACATACGATACTTCCGCACCAAAGCTTAGTAAAAGCATCACAAAGGCAAGAAAGTATCCAGCAAAGCGACCAAGAATCATCGCCGTAACTTGTTCATAGTTGCGTAATCCAGTACGTTTACCGGCAATGCCCATCATACGGAAGGAATAAATCGTCAACAGACCAACCATGACAAGGTAAATAATAGCCATTGCCAATCCAGAAGTATTAAATGCATAGGGTAAGGCTATTATACCAGAGCCAAGGGATGAACTGGCAAGATTAAACCCAGATGATACAATCCCACCATAAGGAATAATACGATGAAGTGCCCTTTTAATGGGATTACTTGGTTGACGACGTTTCGCAACTCGCTCGGCTCTTTCTTCATCCAGTTGGGCAATACGGAGTTTGGCCAAATCAACGGGTTCCTTTGTGCATTCATCATAGTCTTGAAGATCTTCCGAAAGTTCCTCATCAACGTCATATTCACCGTACACCATTTCGTCTTCAACTGGTTGATTTCTGTTCATTTTAGAGAAGTTACGTTGCTTAGTGTGTGTTTGTGTGCGTGTGTTTCGCAGAAAATCTACACAGGAATCATGTAAAAAGAGAGAAGAATATCATGAGAGACAGAGACAGAGAGAGAAAGAAAGGAGTAACAAATAAGAGAAGCATAAAAGAGATTTCAATTGACAAAGAAAATAAACAAACCATGTCCATAATTGAATTACTGAAGAACAATTAGAGAGAAAGTGATATTTTATCACAGTTGAAGAAATACAAGGCATAGTATAAAATAATACGTGTCTCTCTCTCCCTCTCTGAGGAGCGTATAATTAACAAAGAAATAGTTATATTACAGAATTCTTCCATGTATGCCAAATCACACATCATTTTACTGCAGTGGGACTCATCCAAACTTATTCAAGAAAACACCTGCTGCCATGTTCTGTATTCAATACCTAGGTAAGTAAGTATATGTGTATGTGTACGTATGTGTGTGTATCCATCCATCCATCTATAAACTACTATTATCTCCAATAGGGTACCTTAGTTTATAGGAAATTAAATGCCTTTTTTTGATACTCTACATCAGTATATCTATAGCTATGGACCGTTATAAGAAAAAGAGATCAAATACAGAAAGAGATGGGAATAATTAGAGATTCCAACAAGGAAACTAAACAGTTTATAAAGGTATATGGAAATAAAATAATAAAAGAGACAAAGCAATCAGCTAATTACAAGAAAAAATTATCATTCTTGATAATAATAGTAGTAAAAAGGGGAAAAAAAGATACGCTCATTAAAAATGAGTGAATGGCTTAATAGTCCCACCAAAAAAAAGACATTAAAATTGCACGATTCACCAAAGCCCACGAGGGAGCACTGAAATCAGCAATACAAAAAAAAAATCAGAATTGAAAAACAAAAGAAAAAAAATGAGAAAAAAAGACATTCATTGTGAAGGTACGTGAAATACAATAATCAGCACCACGAATTATTTACTGTTCACAAAAAAACGAGCCTCACCATAAGGAACAATACAAAAAGTATTGAACCAAAATAGATACCCTCAACAATGAAGTAAAAAAAAAAAAGAAAAGAAAATAACATTTGAAGCTGTAAAAAAAAAGTTCTACAACAAAACAGCAGAAGATATTCATGAGGAAGCGGAAGTAATCATATTAATATAAATTGATATAAGTTATAAAAACAAAAAGAAAAAGGGAATGGAACATTTAGTGTCTCTGTACTTCACCATAGACGGAAGCCGCTGTGCCGAAAACGACAGCAATGACTCCAACAATTAACAAGAAGTAAGTGGCAAAGTAGTGAAAGAAGCCAACAGACTGCAGTGACCAGTTGCCAGTGTACATGAACAGCAATGATGGAAAAATAAAGCCAATAAATCCACCGGAAAGGCCACCAACAAGTCCAAAAACAACATTCACATTAGGAATGAAAAAACCGGCCACAAGTGAACATCCAGCCATAAAACCACAAATCATCGCATTTTTCCACCATGCAATCGTTTTCACATCAATACGGCATACATGGTAAACAGCATCTCGTACAGGAATCATATGTAAACCATATCCAACACAGAGCTTTAGTATAATACCAGCATAAGCCACAGCCATCATTTTATCTTCAATTGGATTATATTGCTTCAGTACAGATCCCGTAACGGCTGGTCCAAAGTCCAAATAGCCAAATAGTCCAGCGCTGAAGTATAGAATGAAACAGAGAAACACACCAACTCCGGCACTCTTCGTCAGTCTTCTTACACCAGGTTTGTACATTTCTTCATAGACTTCATAGCAATTTAGCTGACAAATAAAGGCAAAAATAAATATAGAAAGTCCTTCTATTGCTGGATTTCCAGTCTGAAAGTACACCAAGTCTTTCCGTAAACCATTGACAAAACCGAAACGAGCGCAATGAACCACAATGCAAATGACAAAAAATACAATGAAAAATACCGCAACGAAAGATAAATGCCGTAGTGAGTTAATCTCTTTAGGGAGACAGAGAGGTAGCATACCCACAGCCCAGACACAGGTACTCAGTACACGAATACCAGATGTAGATTTCCAGTAATCAGGGGCATCGGAGTTCCTTACAAAAGCAGCAATAAGATCCCCAAGAGATATAACGTATGAGATTTCCGCACCAAAGCTAAGAAGCCAAAGCAGGAATGCCAAGAGATATCCAGCAAAACGACCAAGTATTGCTTGGGTAACTTGTTCATAGTTGCGTAATCCAGTACGTTTACCGGCAATGGCAAGGAGGGTAAAAGAATAAACCGTCAAAAGACCAATTACCACAAGGTAAATAATAGCCATTACCAATCCAGAAGTATTAAATGCATAGGGTAAGGCTATTATACCGGCACCAAGGGATGAACTGGCAAGATTAAACCCAGATGATACAATCCCACCATAAGGAATAATACGATGAAGTGCTTTTTTAATGGGATTACTTGGTTGACGACGTTTTGCGACTCGTTCTGCTCTTTCCTCATCAAGGATTTGAATGCGTGACTTTGAAATATCAATGGGTTCCTTTCTGAGTACTTCAACCTGATCAATCTCTTCCATGAGTTCAACGCCGTCATCCTCTGGATTGTCAATCATGGCAATATTAGGGTTATTCGTCATTGTAGTTGAGAGAGATATACTGGTATTTTATATATCTGCAGCGAAAAAGAAACTATTACCAATATATGTATATATATAGGAGAATAGAAGAAGAAAAAGAAAAAGAAGAGAGTAATATTAGTACAAAAAGGGAAAAAAAGAAATGTTAATGAAATAAAATCCAAAGATGAAATACTCATAGTATTTTAGAAGATAAATAAAAACAAAGTGAAAAAAAAGAGAAAAAGTAGACATTGAACAGGTTCCTTGATAAAATAATAATAGCTATAAATGGAAAAAAAGAAAGAAAACAAATAGTGTTTGAACATCACCATCTATGTATGGCATGTTTCTTTTAGACATCATAAAGAGTATTATAGGCATAGAATAAATAATAATTAAAAAAAAAACACACACACACACGCGTACATAAAGAAATACACAGAACTTTCTTTTTCTTTTTTTACAGTTCTTTGGTTGTTGGTGTGGAATTTCACTGACGATGGTATTACAACAAAGTTCGATAGGATGCTCCATTTGGTTACTATACTCTAGTTCCTACTGGAGATGTAATTCCAAAATGAGACATATTGTAAGGGTCTAATAATCTCTCTGCTGCGCGAATGGCCTCCAACTCTTGTTCATATTCCAAACGCATTTCAGCAAGTGTTCTCACCCGCTTCGTTGAGGAGACTGATGGAGACAATAAAGACCGACGTGAAACAAATAATGAGACTTCTTTTAACATGGAAGGTCTCTTTATTATTGGAGAAACCTCACGTAAATCCTGAGATAATGGTGGAGGTGGTAACAGATTATCCATAGTATTCTTACTCTGTGTACGGGGAATAGAAAATACAAGCTGTGAGGACTGTTTTTCTGGCAACATAATAAAGTTCATCCTCTTATTCTTATTCTTATTCTTCTTTTTCTGTAGATCGTGTTCCACTTGATTGGGTGATTTATATATAGAAAAAGATGGGTCAGAATAACTTTGTCCCCTTTCTGTAGACAAATGCTGAGAGGGATCTAATACATCCACGACTGCTTCTTTCAATAGATTTCGAAGTCGTTGAACTTCTTCATTTAGTTCTGCTAATTCCTTCTGCTGATCTTCTACAATACGACGATACTTTTCAGCTTCATCTTTTGCTGAATTTGATGATTCCAAAAAAGAATTTAACGGCACTTCATAGGCCATATTAGTTACTTCTTCTGTAACATTTCCTTTTTTCTCTTTTTCTTCTTCTTCCTCTTCTTTCTCATGATGGACCAGACACTCTGCATTAACTGTGGAATTCTCACCATCGCGATTAACAGTGTCTTGTACAGAGTTACTCTTCACTTCATCCTGTAATGGCAATGGATGCTGGACATCTATTCCCGATTCATCCTTCCCCTCTTTAATCTCATATTGTTTCTTTTCCTCTTTTTCTTCTTGTTGTTTTTGTTGTTCGGATACTTCCGCATTGTTGTATTCAAAGAGTTGAGAGTTTGTGTTGTGTGCGGGCAACTCGAGCATAGGATCTGGCCCAAGTGTGTTGGCTATCAACTGCAGAAACTCATCTTCCTCACCGTAGTGATCAGCGAGTTCACTCTCCGCAGAAGACACCTTCTCTGGGGCATAAGAATTGTATAAACCCTCAAGCCGGCGAATAAAATAGGCCCATATCTCATCTTCGCTTGGATCCACACCGTAGGCCTCCCGCAAAAAGTCAAAAAGTTCCTCTTCCTTCCCTACATACTTCTGCAGACACTCTTCCAGTGTGTGTAGTTGATGCGGGGCACGAACTCCAAGAAAACCACTTAACCGTCGTCTGAAGGAATGCAGCCTCACATTCTCTGCAGTTGTATTGATAGTATTATTCTCATTTTCATATACAGCAGCAGCAGCAGCAGAAGAAGAAGAAGGAATAGTAGTTTCAGTGTTTACAGCCTCTATTGTTGGATTTATTTCCTCAGGAGATTTTTCATTTAAACCACTCCTTTCAGCAGAGGTATGATGATCACATGGTGTTATTGCTGCAGGATCATTACTATCAAGTGGCTCAGGTCCATAACGTTTCACCAACTCCTCAATGAGTTCTTCTTTACTTTTCGTCCACTTGGAGAGAATGGTTGGCACTGTACTCACCTTCGTAGGATTGTAGTACCCGTAAAAACGTTCCAGACGCTTCTTGAATTCCACATCTTCTTTTTCTTTTTCTTCTTTTTCTTCTTGTTGGGCAACTTTTTCTTTTTTAGGACGCTTAGCAACAGGAGGGTTAGCAGGAGTATTGGAAGGAGTTTTATTATCTTTCGGCTTTGCAGTATTTTCTGCCTTGTTCTTTGATGATGAACCTCCCATATGTCTCTCTTGGTAAAAAATAAGTATATAAATAAAAAACGTTAACTTTTCGTTACTTACGTCTATCTATACTTTGCAAAAAAAAAAAGGAAAAGAAATGAACACAAGGTGATAAAATGTCTGTTGGTTATACACAGTAATAGTATAGGAAGAGAAAGAGAAAGAGAAAGGGAGAGGGAGCGGGATCAACAGAAAGAAACGAACAAAAAAAAACAATTCAATAAATAAAGCAAAAAATATACCTACTTATTTGTTTTTGTATACTTTGCTTTTATTGACTCACCAAAGAAGTAAACTCAAAAAATAATATATATTTGCCATCTTATTTTATTTCTTCATACTTGTGTTAATAGGCTTCCGCTGCATCCACGTGAGACGCTCCGCCTCTGTGAGTTTTTCCTGACGCCATAATAGCAGCAACTCCCGCGGTACTTCAACTACAGCAGATGTGAGAGGATCTTGAATATTCTCACGCGAGACAGCAATATCATTACTAATATCTTTACTATTATCATTACTAGTATCATTATTATTATTAGTAGTAGTAGTAGTATCATTATTAGGAGAAGAAGAAGAATTTTTCACTGTCTTCTCTGTTACAAAGAAAGGGTATTTAGCATTAGAGTGAAAGAATGCCTTTAGTCTGCGAGATGCGTCCAACTGCTGCTCTTGTGAAAGATTCCACTCGGCGTAAAAGTATGAAATAAAATCTTTTGCTGATGTGTACATCCAATCTTTCATCTCTGTTGGTGGAAACGTGTTTTCTTCTTTTGTTTCCGTAGTTGTAGAGATAAGGGAAGCAGGAGTAGCATCACGAGATGGAGTAGATAAATCTACCGTTATTGACTGTACTAGGTCCTCTTGAATATTATTATTATTATTATTATTATTATTATTATTATTATTATTATTATTATTATTTTCACCATTTTCATTATTGGAAAGAGAAACAGCAGAGGGAACTAAAGGCTCAGGACCATAACGTCTAACAAGAGCTGCCATCATCTTTTCTTCTTTTCCTGCATACCTGCGAAGTATACGTTTAATGTGTGGGACTTTCTCAGGTTCATATACGCTAAAAAAAGAAGATAAACGCTTTTCATAATTATTCTCCTCATTATCTATAGAGATATGAGAAGGAGGTTCATTTACTACAGGATGATGAATATATTCACTGTATTTCTTTTTAAGTGTCTTAATGAGTAAAGTTTCTTTTCCTTTGTATTTTTCAAGAAGACGATCTATCATTGCAACTTTAGACGGGTCGTACTGCTTTAATAACTTTAGTAACTCTTCATGATAATCATTACGGCTGACTGAAGTTACTTTGGAAGTATTTTGCAAAGGTTTAGATGTAGACAAAGAAGAAGAAGAAGATTTGGTAACTAATGGTTGAGGCTCAGGGCCGTATTTATCTACCATAGCTTGAAGTAATTGGACTTCCTTCCCTGCATACTTCTCCAGCAGTGAATCAACATTTGCCAATTTGGACTCATCATAATATTTGTAGAAGGCTAATAGTCTATCACGATACGTAGATGTATTCACTGTTGTATCTAATGTGTGATTCTCCTCATCCTTCACATTATCTTGAGATTGTAGAGGGGATGCTTCTCTTAGAGAGACCTGTTTTCGCCGCATTGACTTTTATACGTAATCATATATATATATATATATATATATATATATATATATATTTATAAACCTAGTCAAAAGGTTTCTATCTATCTCCTTATTATATGTGTATGGGTGAACACACGTCTAACTGTGGTTAACAAAAAAAAAGAGAAGAAAGATGGAAGAAATGATAATAAAAACAAATGCCAATTATATAAACTTTAAATGAACATAACTCCTTCTGTATATGTGTATATAAAGTATACAGAAAGTATACCAATATATGTTCATATGCAGTCTTCTATAAAGACATAACAAGAGAAATATTATTACCGCAGAGATGAGTGCTGCTCACTAAATGAAAACTAAACCAAAGAAAAAAAGAAACAAAAAAAACAAAAAAAAAAAAACTGGAACACCGTTAGAAACGGGTAACCAGCAAAAATAAACTCCCATTGATAAACAATAAACCTAAATCATCTCAAAGGAAGAACGTGGAGTTCTGGTTATCAGAAGAAAATAAATGGTATTCAGTTTTAACTCTAAATCATTAAGTTTCCTTCATCCTTCTTCCTGTTTTTTTTTTCTTGTTTTGTTTAATGAGTAATTGTTTACCATTTGGATTAGTGGTACTTCTTCACTTGACAACAAAGTCGATGACGACAAACACACGTGAGTCATCTGCGAAAAGTAATCTAAACACTTTGAAGCAATATGAATACGTATTTAGTGGACATCGCTTACAAGTGAAATAAATACACACACACACACACACGCAGAGAACGAATACAAATAAAAAAAAAACGACACAGTAGAGAAAACATAAACAATGTGAAAAAAAAAGAAAGATATAAATAAAGTGTTATAATTGTCTTGTTTTTTATTTTATTTTCATTTCATTGTCTCTTTGTTTTCAACTTCAGTACCCCCACACCTCCATCACCCTCAATGGCAAACATATATATATATACCTCCGAAGGTGTATACTAATTCAATTGCGGCGTCATTATATCCACTTGTACACTTAAGGGATGTAAAGTAGAGAAAAGGTTTATACATATATATATATATATATATATATAAACAGAACGAAAGACAAAAGAGAGAGAGAGGAACGTCAAAAATAAAATGAATAAATATGAACGAAGGAATAATAAAGGGCCCATATTTGCAGCATCGAAGTAGAGAAAAGAAAGCACACACGTGCAAAAACAACATATGTACTCTCCCTTTCATAAACTTCTATTCTTTTTATTCTTTGGCTTTTTTATTATTATTTTCATTACTATTTTTCTTTTTTTTTTTACTTTTCACTACACATGAGCAAAATAGTCTCATGATATAGAACCTTTTTTTCAGATTACGTGTATATGGATAAATACAGCCATTACATCACTAATAAATTGTGAAGTCAAGCGTAACCAATATAACACGTCATTTTTGTTTTTTGTTTTTTTGTTTGGAGTAAAAAACGTGAATAAAAGGAAACAAACATACACAAATCAAAAAAAAAAGAAAAAAGAAAAAAATCTAGCACAATGAAACCACTATATAATCAGGGATAAAAGAAAAAGTAAAACAATCATAGATACTAGATAAGTAAAATAAAGAATTGGGAAAAAAAAATCCAAAAATAAATAATTTCTACACCACCAAAAAAAAAAAAAAAACACAGATACAAATGCCCTTATATGCACATAGAAAGAAAGTGTATTTTGAGATGAACACATTTCTTTACTTTGGTACTTATTGAACTCTACTGTTATTTCATTTGCTAGTTTACCTTCTACACCCTTACGTTTATCCTTTAGAGCCATCCCGTTCAAACTGAAGGATAGCGTGGGTACTGAAATTTGTGTTTTTCTTGTTTGGTTGTTTCTCTTTGATTTTATTCATCTTTCCTTCATTTTCTGCTTACTTTCCACACATCTTCATATTCTCCACATTTCAATGGTATTCCACAGTGTGGTTTTATTTTCACTCCTCCATTTTAGTATCGATAGAGTGGTGTAGTTTTCTTTTCTTTTTTTTCTTCTATTCCTCATAGAGACCAAATTCCCGTAGACGTTCATCCTTTAATTCTGTCCCCATGCTCTCTGTGGGTTGACGTGGGTTGCGTATTTGGTACTCTGTAGAGATATCCTTTGTCATGTCCTTTACAGAAAAACTTGGCATATTTTGGAATAGTTTGCAGCTCTTATCAATTGTCTTAAACTCCACCTTAATACCATTACCAACGTAGGTGTCGAGTAGGAGTCCAATAACGTAGGGCATGGAAATACCGGAGTCGTGAACCCGTGGGACGACAAAGTATGGATTTCCTTCTGGTTCAAACGTGTACCGGAGGGCGACATCTCTTGCAAAGTTAAACTTAAGCTGCCGATCTGGCTGTTCGACATCCACATTACTGGTGCAGTCCATCTTTTCATTCTTCCCATTGTGTTTGGAGACGCTGATGAGCATGGCGGCGTACTCCACCTCCGGATCATCCCGCTCGTCCTCCTGCGAGAGGACAATGTACGCGTTGATGGTGTCGGCCACGTTGATCTCCAGCGCGACGGTGGGATGGCCGTCGGTGAATTCCCCCCGCACGCGGTAGTCGTACCAGCCGTTCCTCACGTGGCAGACACCGCCGCCGGCGAATGTGTTGACGACGTCCGGCCACGCCATCCAAAAGGTGCGGTCGGCCTCCGTCGGGTCGCCGCCGTCGGGGAAACACGCGGCCCGCACCGACGGGTACTTCTCCCACCGCTTGTCGCGCTTCCCCCACGCCCCGTCCCACTCCTCGCCGGTCCCCCACGGGTTGCGCAGCTGCACCAGGCAGAGATCGAGGTCCTCCACATACTGCGTCCGCAGCACACAATACCCGCAGTGCAGCTGAAGTCCAAGGGATTTGTACTTCTCCTCAAGCTCCGTCTGCTCCGTAGTCGTCAAGGCAGAGGTAGAGGCAGTGGCGGGATTCGTCTCACTACGGGGAGTGTACAGCATCGTGAGAAAACCCTTCTTATTGTACATAATAAGGCGCTTAAAGAGAGCATCATCACCATTCACAGCATCCGCCCAATCAGGATCAAATCGGGTAATAGGAAATCCAGTGAAATCTTGTAGTGGTTCAAGTGGATCACCACTAGCAATATTGGAATAAGAATGATGAATCTTCGCATAGGCTTTTTCAAGAAGTCCAACCCACATACGACGTAGATCAATAGCACAGCGTGCAAATTCAGGACCTTCATGAAATGCTGGAAGAAAATCATCCAAAAGTACTGGACACCACCAACCATTATAATTGATCGTTACCCAATAAGCCCCAAGGGATCGTTCAATTTTACCATGTGCTGCACTGACAGGATGACGAAAGAGATCGTGTACACGTTTAGGTGATTCAGCAAGACAAGCCATTGCAGAAATAAGGTAACTGTCCCCAAGATCACCTTGAATAACCTGCGATGGTAAAATAGTACGCCGAAAGAGACGTATTTCAGCAAGTTGATCACTTGGAATATAACCATCCGGACGACGCCAAGGAAGAGGACGAAGTTTGTATGGATCCTCATCTGGATTGTAAATAGAATCATCACATGGGCGAAAGTCACAGTCCACATATGGTATTTCCTTCTCTACACAATACTGCAAGACTTGTCCTTCCTCTAGATTATTTACAGAGACACCCAAGTCATCAGCAATGCGAGTTAAAGTCTGTACAATAGCATCATTATCATTGGAAAATATATCCTTCCTTTTATTATCACTTAATGCAACAGCTTTGGCCATACATTTAAAACCATTCACTTTACCAGATATAAGACGCAATGTTTCATGTGGATAGACAACGAGAGAGGCCTCCAATTCCTTATTACTTCTCACAAACATTTCAACCCTTTCACCAGGTTGAAGTTCAGATTTGGATCCAAAGCGAAAACGAACATGCATCTCATACTTTTCAGTATCATTGTAAAAATACCAGGAACCATCTTCTGTAACAATCTTATACAACATACCATTATCAAAGATTGGAGATATTTCTCCTTCCACTGATGGTCCATCAAGTTCATACTTTTGTTGTCGCTTCATGTGTGAAAGGTACTCCACAGTGGTGTCAATGGTGGCATCTTCAAACTCATCACACTCTTCATCGTTCACATATGGTGCTGGCAGATCATGACGAGGTTGAACATACTTTTGTCCACTCTCAGCATCTTTTCGTAACTTACGCATACGTTTAATATCATCAAAGTTTCGCGGTAAAAGGTCTGGAAGAGGTGTTGCCACAGACACAGAACGCAGTTCATCATCATAATCAACTGGTGTTCTGGGTGGAATAGGCATCATATATGCCGTCTCGCTTCCACTGCCGAATGACTGCATTATTATTTTATTTTTCTTTTTTCTTTTTTTTTTTCACTTCAAAAAAATGCACACCAAAGACAGATAATCTCAAGTAAAAATAATAATGGATGTATCTACAATCTTAATGAGAGAAAAATAGTTTCTTTTTGGTCAGTTTCTACCTAATTTCTACTAGTATGAATGAAATAGTTCAATCGTTTAATAAATATATATATATATATATATTTGTTTAGTTGAAGAAGAAATAGAAAAAAGGCAAAAAAAAGAGAAAGCAATGAAATATCACGAAAAAAACAAAAATAGGTGTATCGCTCTAGAAAAACAAAATACATGAGGTTCTAATCTATACGTATACATATGACTTTCTCTGAATAAACAATGGACGCTCAAGGTAGACCAAGAACAAAACAATGAAAAACAAAAACAGATAATCTAAAAAGACATAGGGCATAATATTAAGAGAAAGGGTTGTGGAAGGTTTATAAAATTAAAGTCAAGAAAAAAAAAACCAAAAAAAGAGGGAAAAAGAATTTTTTTTTTGTTTTCTTCGAATGGAAGACTTTCTCAAATAAATTGGTACTTATCTAAAAAAGAAAGATGTATTAAAAACATCAGTTGTTTTCTTATTCTACTTTTCTTTCTTTTATTATTCTAATTAAAATGGCACACAATTGAAAATATTCATTTCTTTATACAGTTTCCCTTGAATGAGGGTGCACCCGTAGTTGCACGCTTCTGATAAGAGGCCGTAGTAGGTGTAAACATTTCAGGTGTTACATTAAATGATAATATATTCTTAAAAACTTCACATGATGAATTAAAATGACAGAAACGTACCTGAACCTCAGATCCCCCAACCTCAGTATCACATATGAGTGAAAGAACAAATGGGGATTCTTTTCGTATGTAGTCTTCATGTACACGTGGAAATACATAAAAAGGGCTATATGCAGGTTCAAAAAAACATCTTAAGGAAATATCTCGTACATTATGATACGTTAATTTTCCACTCAACACTTCCAAATCATTAGAACTTTTACATACAACCGATTGTGTCTTTGTCATGGTCATATATCGAGAAACTAAAAGAAGTATTGCATCATAATTGTTTCCCTCATCATTATTTTTATTTGAATTTTTACGATGATTATCACTATTTCGTAGATTACTCTCTTGAGATAGTGTGAGGAAAGCTTCAACTCTCTTCTTTACTGTTACCTCTAAAACAACATCAGGAATACCATTACGAAAGCAGTTCTTTATACGGTAGTCATGCCAATCCCATAGTGTATAGCAAACACCACCTCCTGCAAAGGTAGTTAATGCCTCAGACCACTCTAACAACATAGTGCCAAGCTGTTCATCATTACAGCTTGAAAAAGAGTCACGCTTTGTCTGTAATAAAGTAGATCCACCTACCATAGAGCTGCTATTCTCAGGTTGTTCAAACCATTTTGACTTCTTCCAAGTTTTTTCGTTGGAACGTTTTCCATATGATCGCCATGTCCATGGATTTTTTAAACGTACCATACGCAAATCTAAATCGTCAAAATAAAGAGTTTCAGTAATGAAATAAACATGACCAGGTAAAAAAAGAGGCATAGATTCTGCAGAACCTATATATCTTAGTGATAATTTTTTAGAGAGATCAACAGAACTTGTTGTCGTTGCTCTTGGTGATGGTGTATAGACCATAATAATAAAATCTCGTTTAACACATCTATTAATATAGTTAAAGAGAGACTTTGACACTTCTGGTTTTTCCACTGATGCTGCCCATAATTCATCTAATAATCTACATGGATAACCTGTAAAATCTGTAAGAACATCTAATGCATCAGCTGTACATAAAGCGGAATAAGATCCAAGTGTCTTAGCATATGCTTTTTCTAAAAATGATACCCACAAACGACGAGGATCTTGAGGACAATGAGCAAATAATGGTTCTTTTAGCGATGCTGGAAAATAGTCATCTAGCAATAATGTTTTCCACCAACCCCCAATACACAATGTCACTCGGTATGCCCCAACAGCACGCTCACGTTTACCAACTTCAAAAGTAACTGGATGTCGAAACATCCAACGAACGTGTTCAGGAAACATAGCTACAGCGGCTATACCAGCAATAACGGTATGATCTTCCAAATTACCTTGACGAACCAAGTGGCAAGAGATATTTTGTCGAAATAAACGTACTTGACTTAATTCGGTAACTGGAAGGTAATCAAGAGGTCTTCGCCATGTAAGAGGAGGAATTTTAAATATATCTATTCCAGGACGAAAAAGTGAAAAGGCAGATGGACGAAAGTCTAAATCTGTAAAAGGTAAGTTATTACTCATACAACACCTTAAAAAAGATTTTTGATCCCTTGCAGGAGACCACTCTCCCATTGCTGCGCGAACCTTTTCTATGGCAGAAGCAACTTCTGTCATGGTTTCTTTTACAGATGGAGCTATGAAATCTACTGGTGGGAATACTCCTTTTGCTCGCACCCGTGGAAGTACAGAAATACCTTTTATAAGAAACATGGTATCTTCTGGTAAGACTGCCAATGTAATCTCTGTTTCACCATTATCCATTGGAGAGAGGACAGCTTTCTCGTTAATAACCTCATTACCAACTAAGCGAACTGGCACACGTATCACCATAACATACTGAAGAGTATCATTAAAAAAAAAGTATTCACCCTTATCGGTTAATATCTTATACAGCATACCAGTTTTAAACACAGTTGACGTTTTTCCTTGCTTTGTTGGGGTAGCAAAAGAATACTTCCCTCGTAAAAGATTTACCGGAAATGGATAATTCTTAATATTATAATCATCAAATTCATCTTCAATATTATCTTCATCATCAAGTAAATGTTGGTCTTTGATAGTTTCACCCTTATCATTGTTCTTTTTGCTATTCTCTTTAATCTTTTTAAGTACTGAATCGCATGCATTCATAATTGCAGAAGACCTAGGGTCTTGACTATACGTGGAAGCATAATCATGAATAAGTAGCAATAATTCTGGGTCAGTAATATTACTAACAACTTTTACAAGATGTTCAGAAGAAGTAGAACGATAGGGAGCAATTAAATTATTTTGAGCCCCACTAGATGCTGAGCTGTTTACATTCACTGTTTCATTTCTCTTTGATGGCATGTTTTTTATTGTTACTGACGTCTTAGGCAAATTCGTTTTGGGATACGTCTTCTGGCTAGGTTTTCTATTTACAGAGTGTTCAACGTCTTCATTTTTATTTTCTTTTGATACAATAATAGGCTGAGATGCTAATGATTTTACCTCTTTCTTTAACATGGTATGAGTAGACGAAGGTATATTTGTTGTATTCTTTGCAGTATTTTCTTGAGACTCTACGAAAGTGGTCACCAGAATTTTACCATGAATAGATTTCTCACTTCCACTTAAAACGTTACTATGCGGTGATGCTACATTAGACCCAAAGGATTTCAGGTGAGATACCGTATTCTCCATATCAACCTTTTCGTCATTGGTTACCTGTTTCGCTGGATTAGTCATATCGGCAGTGGAAAATGTAGTCACAGAGCGTCGCTTAGGTTGCATTCTCGATAAAGATGCGCGTCGTAATGGTTTATTTGTCAATGGTAAAAACGGATTCCTCCCCACATCATTGGACCCCTTTTCTCCATCTGAATCTTTTGCAACTGTTCCTGAATTATGAACAGATATACTTTTTGAAGCACTATCTGATAGAAGTGGAAGACCTTTTTTGGTAGTAGTTTCACCACCTTCCCCTGAATGTTGAGTGGTAGTCGTTGCTTGTGTTGTTTCTCTAACAGTTTTCTTGCTATCTTTCTCTTCATGAGTTGGAAATAATGGTTTAGGTGTTACTCTTATATTCGGAAAGATATTTTGGGTTTGTGATGGATTTCCATCTTCTGTTGTCTGAAAAGTTCCGATTTCTCTTGTTGACTGTGCCCGCCCGTGTCCCGGACCCCTTGCACCCGACGAACTGGGTGTAGGCTCGTGCCGCGGTATATCATTAATCGCCGCCTGTCCACCGGATTGTTGTCGACTGTTCACAGCCGTGCCAACGCCTGCAGCAGCCGTTGCTGTTGTCACTGTTCTCATCGCCGTTGATGCTGCTCTTGTTGGAGTTGGTGTTGTTTGTGGTACTGAACCTCGTGGACGATATGGGGAGAGCGGGGTGGCGCCTGTGGCGGAGGAGAGGCCCACGGAGTGATCGCCGTACGGCGGGTGGGAGTACTCCGAGAAGGGAATGGACGGGATACTCGAGAGACCAAACGCCGACCACTCACCGGCGAAGAACGGCAGCGGAACGCTTTCACTGTCTTCCGATGAGAGAGATACCGTCACGTGTGGGAGACGCCGCATGAAACACCACACTAATGAGAGAGGCCACAAAACACACACACACACAAAGATAGAGAATTCGTGTGAGTGTGTGTCTGTAGAGTGAAATAAAAAGAAAAAGGGTAGAAAAAACAAGTGGGAATGCGAAACCTATTTTATACCCTAGGTATATGCCAATGAATTCAAATATATCTAAATATATATTATGAGAAAGACGAAGGAAGCTATTAAGTCTTCCCTTTCCTTCCTTTTGAGAGGTTATATACACACAGATACCTGCTTGTGACGGGAAACTGAAAAGAGAAGAAAAAGAACGAAAAAAAAACACAGTTCATAATAAAACACACAGTAACAGCAGTAGCAGTTGACTACACCACCAACACAGACAAAACACACACACACA
>NW_021639883.1:93796-97121 GCF_002087225.1 Trypanosoma theileri
TAGTCCCTCTCCTTCCATGTCTGTACTGTACTGTGTGGAATGTAGCGCAGAGACTCATCAAGGGAGGATGTGTTCTTAGGCAAGGGAACAGGTGTACTGTTGTGAACTCTGTGTAGTTTCACAGTGCGTTTAATAATGAAGTCCATAAAAGGAGTGATGCCACTAGTGTACATTATTGCCACAATGAAGAGAAAGAGAGAAATACCCGCGGCAGAGAAAAAAAGGCCACATTGTTTTGAAAGGCGTATTCGCTTCATCCTTAGTGTACGTGCTATTACGGAGAAATGTTTAAAAATACGGTAACATAAGTAACAACGGGCATGTATGTTTACATTGTATGAAATATTATTTAAGCAAATAAAATGGTAGCGGGATATTGTACTGGTATAAGTGCTGAAGGTGGGAGTGTTAGTGTATCTAAGTATAGCATAGCACCACATTTAAAACGGATAGTGCTTCCCATCCAACCTCTGCACATTAAGTTATTCATCCAGATTGTTATATCTTAGAAGAACGAATAATATAGTGTTAACATAGTCCTGTGAAAAGAGTAATAACTTTAACTGTGAGGAATGAAGGGTTGCAATATAAAAAAATAATACAACATGAATAAAAAAAAACGTAGAAATCCCCGCGAAAGAGCGTCCTTTATAAAGAAATATATATTCCCTTCGAATAAAGAAATGGCACAGAGTCACGAAATCATAAGAGTAAAAAAAATCAAAAAAAAATCACTAAAATAGTTATTGTGGAAAAGAAATCAATAAATGTAGTGTAAAACCACAACAAACCCATCGTAATAGCCCTGCGTCTCATAAACCGAAACAAAAAAGATTAAGTTGTTTCTCCAGGTATAGTCAAATCCAAATTAAACAAAAGAGAAAGAGCCAAAATGTTTCACAAAAGTCATCACAGTATCCAAAAATAAAAAAGCAACATACCCAAAACACAAAAGAAGAGTGAAGAGATATCGTTTCTAATATCGGCATCTAAAGAAATGATCTCAATAAAGGTAGAAAACGTTGTGAGGATTTACCATCTTATTGTGTTACCAGAGTTAAGGATCTGAGTTTATATAAGGAAGCCAAAAGAAATCAAAAAATAAAATAATAATAATAAGGTGACCTCCCAAAGAGCTACATTTCATTTGGAAGGTGGAATGTCTCCCCCCACACCCACCAAAAAAAAAAAACTAAAAGTATAATTTGATAACATGTATTCTCAGAAAGGTTATCCTTTGCTCAAGTTTGACCCTCGAAAAGTTCTGCCAAGGTCCATTTACCAAGTATTACCGGTGGATGTCATGGGCCGATGATGTTATCCTCTGAAGACGTTGTTGATTAATATCCACAGAAACAACATACAGCAGTGGGAGGCCAGCCTGTGTCGTGCTGTGGGGAACATTTCATCAGAGAAGGTCCTGCGGTGCGCATCAGCAGAAGTTATTTTTTTTTTCCTAGATATTTCACCCATTGTATGAATGCTGCTGGGGAGAGGTACAAACACAAGAAATAGTAATAACTATAGCTTCCCATGAAGAAAATTGAAGTTAGCCACCAGAACAACTCAGAGAGACAAGAGAAATCTATACCACACCACCTAAAAGATTATTAGAGATCTCTTTAACATGCATGCGATTCATGTACGCAAAAAAAATAAAAGAAAAGAAAAATAGATGCTGGAATCCGACCCATTGAGTGAAAAAAAAACCATAAAGAAAGGATGTAAAAAAAAAAGGAAAAGAAATGAGTGAAGAAGTACCTTCCACGCAACATTAAAGATTTAAAAAAAATCCATCAGGCATTTAAATAAGATGTCAACGACAACCTAAATGAAGTCGTCCATGAAGTCGTCCATGAATTCGTCTACGACGCCTTGGACGGGCTTTAGTAATATTTCCAAACAGATTCATCAACTCAATATAATCAGCCTCCCACAAATGATGTAACATTACAAAAGTAAAAGAAAGATTAAAAGGACGGGAATGGGAACCAATATCACGGAAGGTGCACGGTCCCTCACTCACAAAAAAAACATTTTCTTTGTAACCAGCAAACTTTAGTGATTCATACAGTACACGACCCACCATGGTATCTTCATTTTCCATATTTAACGATAGAAATTCAGCCTCTCGATCTTTTTCATACGGAATATTAATCAAACGTCTTAACGGCATATGTGAGACAAGGTGAATAGCAACATCCTTCGCAAGTGTGTAAAGTGGACCCCAAGCACGACGGTACCAACTCCACTCACTGCCATTCTTTATAATGTCTTTACCCAGAAAACCCCAGTACAATCTACGTTGCGGTAAAATATAGAGGTCAGCAAGATACTGTGGGACAAGAAGAAACATGTCATCATCACCCTTAGCAATATAGTTTGTATTTGGAAAGACACGAAGTGCAATCTCAAACCAGTAGAAAACCTTTCGACACAGAGCAACAGAAACATCCATTCCCCAACTCTTATTGGAACCAACAGTTCTATTTGCAGACGGAACACCCTCATTCATCGAGAGTGTAATGATATCATGATACTCTGCCACTTCCTTCAGTAGTGACTCAGAATACCTATAGCTAAGAAAAGGNGACGGAACACCCTCATTCATCGAGAGTGTAATGATATCATGATACTCTGCCACTTCCTTCAGTAGTGACTCAGAATACCTATAGCTAAGAAAAGGCTGCCGTGCAAGTACATACAACACCAACATGGCCCCAGTGAAGTTATTCGCCCTCCGTGCAACACCGGGGAACTGCCAGCATGTAGTCCGCTGCATCTTCCTAGCTGTACGTCTCTCATCAATATCCAGAGATGGGATGCCCAACACAATGAGGTAGTCCCTCTCCTTCCATTTCTGTATGGTACTGTGTGGAATGTAGCGCAGAGACTCATCAAGGGAGGATGTGTTCTCAGGCAAGGGAACAGGTGTACTGTTGTGAACCATGTGTAGTTTCGTCGTGTCTTTTATAATGAAGTCCATAAAAGGAATGATGCCACTAGTGTACATTATCGCCACAGTGAAGAGAAACAGAGAAATGCACATGGCAGTGCCAAGAATATACACAGGGCGCAGGAGTGTTATTCGCTTCATCATTGCCTCACCTACAGTGAGAGGGGACGCAGTACAGAAGAATACCAATGAGCCTAAGTGTATCCTTGCATGTTAGAGCAATCATTATTGCCCATATGTACATATATACACACACAGAGATAGAAATAGAGACAGCACTGAGTACCACACAGTAACAGCAGTAGCAGTTGACTACACCACCAACACAGACAAAACACACACACACAAACGTCCATACCTCTGCCTCTA
>NW_021639883.1:99780-101020 GCF_002087225.1 Trypanosoma theileri
ACCACCACAGTGGGATGCACAGGGTCCGCAAGGACATCCACAGCAACACTGTGCAGAGCGAACATCCCACAAACAGCCACAACCCACTAGTAACAAGAGAAGTCCACAGGCACTCGGTACATTGAACTGTCCCAACGCAAGATAACAAGACCATCACAAAGTACATGCTGCCGCCACAACTCCAAAAGGGACAGCCATCGTAACCCACACACATGCAGAAGACTCATACTGTTACACTTCACAGGAAGAGAGAATGAAGACGACACGTACCGTCCCACATAGGAATAAATTACGATTTGATGTTATTCCGAGGTAATAGTACAATATTGCGAACACGGAATAAGGATGGTTCGCAAAAAAAGCAAAAAAAAAAAACAGAAACAACTGAAGATACTGAAGATGTAAATAATTATTAAACAAAAACGGTTTACACCATACACAGTCAAAAACAATGAAAAATGTTATTCCTCTAAGCATGAAAAATACATCGTCTTCTTACGGCGGGATTTCTTAATTCTGCGTCTAAAAGTACTTGTATTCATAAACCCCCTCATTAACGGAACATAATCCTCTTCAAGCAAGTGATGCACCATTATAGAGTTTGAGGAAACAGTATTCGTCTCATTTTCACTTCTTATATCATGAAATGAGCACGATGGCTCACTTGCAAAAATAAGATGCCTGGTATACCCAACTAGTTTTAAAGCACATCCTACCATAGCATCCTCCCCATCCATATGATACAAATAATACTTATCAGCAACCGAAGCAGTAAAGGGTACATACACAACACGTCGCAATGGTCCAAAAGAGACGACAGTCTTTGCCACATCCAAAGCCAGTGTGTAACAAGCCCCAAATGCAAAAGTAAAACTAATAGATGATCTATACGACCGACCAAGTATTCCCCAATACAAACCACGTGTAGGTAAAGAAGTAAGTTCTGCAAGAAACTGTGGCACACGTAGAAACATGTCATCATCACCCTTGGCAATGTATTTCGCCGAAGGAAACAAACGTAATGCCATTTCAAGCCAAAAATATGTTTTCCTGCTCATACCAACCTCAGCTTCTAAACCCCACTTACCATTACCACTAATAGACTTGTTAGTAGTAACACGCCCCTCATTCATTGAGAGTGTAATGACATCATGATACTCTGCCACTTCCTTCAGTAGTGACTCAGAATACTTATATCCCTGTGATGGGTGCCGTGCAAGTACATACAACACCAACATGG
>NW_021639883.1:101948-103935 GCF_002087225.1 Trypanosoma theileri
AAAAGAAAAGACTCCACAAAGGGAGGTACAACATCGTATAGAGTGTATAAAAGGATAAGACAACGTCAACAAAGAAATTTAATGCGGCGATCTTTATAGTACCTTCTTCGTCGCGGTACACCACCAGTATCATTCCCAAATCGGTCCATTAACAATTTGTATTCACTCTCTAACAGGTGGTGTACCATTATAGAACTGTCTCGAACAGGCTCCACAGGGTAACCAACATGCACATCATGAAATGCACATTTCTTTTCAAACACAAACACAACATGTCGGTAATAACCAGATTTCCTAAGCACAACACCTACCATTACATCTTCCGATAAAATATCTAAAGATATGTATTGTGACTCAAGTTCCTTTTGAAATGGTACACTCAAAAGATCTCTGATTGGTGTATACGACACTATACGCCACGCAACATCCCTTGAAAGAGTATAACAGGGACCACCAGCAAATAAACCATTGGTTCGTTCTCCACCAAAACCATGTATCTTTCCAAACTTTCCCCAATATACATTCATGACAGGAAGCACACGAAGGTCTGTTAAAAACTGCGGTACACGAAGAAACATGTCATCATCACCCTTGGCAATGTATTTCACAGAAGGAAACAAGCGCAATGACATTTCAAGCCAAAAATATACTTTCCTGCTCAAACCAACCTCAGCTTCTAAACCCCACTTACCACTATCACCTATGGACTTGTTAGTAGTAACACGCCCTTCATTCATTGAGAGTGTAATCACATCATGATACTCTGCCACTTCCTTCAGTAGTGACTCAGAATACCTATAGCTAAGAAAAGGCTGCCGTGCAAGTACATACAACACCAACATGGACCCAGTGAAGTTATTCGCCCTCCGTGCAACACCAGGGAACTGCCAGCACGTAGTCCGCTGCAGATAACGGCGTCTCCGCCTTCCATCAATGTCCACAGATGGGATGCCAAACACAATGAGATAGTCCCTCTCCTTCCATGTCTGTATGGTGCTGTGTGGAATGTAGCGCAGAGACTCATCAAGGGAAGATGTGTTCTCAGGCAAGGGAACAGGTGTACTGTTGTGAACTCTGTGTAGTTTCACAGTGCGTTTAATAATGAAGTCCATAAAAGGAGTGACGCCACTAGTGTACATTATTGCCACAATGAAGAGAAACAGAGAAAAGCACATGGCGAACGCAAATATTATGCCTGGATTTGACAACCCTATTCGTTTCATGGCAGCTCTGCTTCCTAATTGGTAGGCTACACTAAGGAAGAAAAGGTGAATGTTTCGTTGGTATTAAATGATTATTATATGGAGAAGCCCAGTAGCAGAAGAAGACGAAGAGGAATACAGTCAACCCGTGCCGAGTGGAAATTCTCCTTCTGTACCAAATTAGTTTTGGGGCCACTGTTTTGCATATCACAAACATTCTCCAGAAAAGTAGAACAATCAAAACCAGAATAATCAGAAACAAAAAACAATAGAAAAGAATATTCGTAATGTAATTTATCCACCAATGCAACATAATCCGAATATGCAGTGCAATATTAGAGAAGCCAAAAGGTAATTTCCATAAAATAATATCCTCTTTCTCTATGCAGACATATACTACAGAAATGGGACACGGCAGAGCCATTAGAAAGATCGGTAACCAAAGAGAAGATCAAACCCATCAAAATCCACGCCTTAATAGACTCTCTCTGTACACAACATGTACATTTGGTCAAGGGAAAAAAATAGAAGAAGCCAAAAACTATTAGAACCACCGCAATTCAACTCGGTGGCCGTGAACACATTTTCTCACTTCGTAGAGTAACATGTCGTTTGTCCATGAAACGTCTCATCAACTTAGCAGAATAATAACTCTCCTCCAGATGGTGTACCATAATAGATAAAGAAAGTTAACTTACCCACACGACCACCCTTTTGAATATCATGAAAAGCAACGTCGTCCCTCCGTCAGAAAGAAAAGACTATCTTATCAATAATATGTTTAT
>NW_021639883.1:104755-107572 GCF_002087225.1 Trypanosoma theileri
TTTTTTTTTTTTTAGTCACAAGAGTACGTTCATGGGTAAGTTCATTGTCATCATCATCAACAAAAGAAGAAGAATAAAAACAAAACAAGTGCTGTTCAAATAGGAATAAAAAGAATGGTACAAAAAATGCCTAATGCAAATAAAATGCAGACGCAGGAAGTAAAAAAAAAGAAAGAAACAACAAAAATAAAAGAAACACTTCCATTTGGGCTTCGTTATCTTTTTCCTACGCAGGATTTTGTATACACATTTGTTTCCATTTTCTTTCAGATAACAAAGCAAACACAGAGTTTCGTACATAAAATTACATGGAAATAAACAAATGCAAACAATGTAATCAGCTGTGGGGGCGAACGTACACCACCTGTGGTTAATAGTGATAGTAATAGTAATAGTGATAGTAATAGTGATAGTGAGTTTCCCTATCACTTTTCTTCATGAAGGGAGGATTCATCGCTATGAATACCTGTACCACGTTTTACTTTAACAATACCAGTACTTCTACGAATCTGGTAATCTGTCTCTACTGGTGATGTGTCTAATACAGAAATAGTTTCTAAGATTTCTGGTAATTCATTTGGAAATTGAACAAAATTCACACGAACGGCATTATTGTCAATCATTCGATCTGTTAAAAGGCCTATAGTGTAGGGTAGTATTCCCGTATTCCCATAAACACGTGGAATAATATAATATGGACTACATCTAGGATCAAATTTATAATGTAGAGCGATATCCCGTGCAACTATAAAGTCCTGTTGAAAAGTTGTTAAATCCGGAACTGTGGAGGCACAAACATCAAAATACTGTAAATCTTTCTCACCTGAACTACTAAGAGTTACGCAGAGCATCAATGGAAGTAGGGACTCATTATTATCAGTGGTATTAACATTACCACGATTGTCTGGCTGCGAGAGTATACAATAGGCATTCAATCCTACAGTAATATCAATCTTCACTACTACGTTAGGCATACAGGCGTTAAAGTTACCACGCACTCGATAATCTTTATATGCAAAGCGTGTCGTGCATATACCACCACCATCAAAGAGACGTAATGCCTCAGACCAATCTAACCATAATGCCCCTTCTTCATCTTCCTTTTCTTCTTCTCTCTTATTATTATTATGTTCTTTTTCTTCTTTTTCTTCTTCTTGGGATGGTTTGTAAAAGCTTATATGCTGTGAGAGGTTTGTATAATGGCCTTCAGAGATTCCATGAGAGCATCGCAATTTTAACAAACGACGTTGACCGTGCCGGACAATATCCATAATATAATATGAGAGGCCAAAGTGCATTCCAAACCTTTGCAGTGTTGCCTCAGCAGATTCATCATCTGGTGTACTTAAGCAGACAATATATCCCGAGTGATGACGAGACTCAATAGTAAGAAAAAGACTTCGACTACTACTGGAGGATGGTCCATCTACAAAGGCGGCGGCCCATTCATCATCAAAGCGACAAGTGGGAAATCCTAAAAAGTCCTGCAATGTCTCTAATGTATCGCCGTACTGAATAGCCGCGTAGGATCCATACAATTTAGCGTATGCCTTTTGCAGAAGAGAAACCCACAGTTTACGTAAATCCCTCTCGCAGCGGGCGAACTCCGGTGCGTGCAGTGAGGCCGGCAAATAATCATCCACCAACACAGTTCTCCACCAGCCAGAGTAGTTAAGAGTAACACGATAGGCGTGTTGCTGTCGTTCAGCTTTTCCATCTTCTATACACACAGGATGTCGAAATAGTTCTCGTACTTTCATGGGAAACTCTGCTAAAATAGTCATGGCGCTAATAAGATACGCATCTCCTCCACTCCCACGCTGCACATCATGAGGAGAAACAGAAGCACGAAATAAACGACATTCATTCTTTTCACTTACGGGAATGTACTCCTGTGGACGTCGCCATGGTAATGCATAGAGAAAGATATTATCTATTTTAGGGCGATATAAGGAATAGTGATAGGGTCCAAAAATAGGGTCAATAAAACCAGGAGAGTTCTCCATAAGTTTACAAGTTTGTAGTACATCTTCCTCTGTTAAGTCCTTTATAGGTTTACCGATAAAATTAGCGATATCATTCAGTTGAGAATAAATAGCATCAGTTTGCCGTTCCACATGTTTGTTTCTATATTTCTCTCCTACATCACGTGCTGTGCAGATATTTTTATATCCATTTATATCTCCTGATATAAATTCTTCTGTATCACCTGGCATCACAACAAGGTGCGCCTCATACTCTCCAGATGAAAGACGTTTCACTGTCGTTTTTGGACCAGGAATAAGTTTAGAAGAACTACTAAATATAAACTGCACATTCATCTCATATTTAACAGTGTCATTATAGAAATACCATGTTCCATCATGTGGTACTATTTTATACAGTAGTCCTTTTTTAAAAATAGGGGTAATACTTCCATTGATAGGAGGTTCTCCGTATTTAAACATTGAGGAAGTACTACTCTCATGCTTTAAACTCTTGGTACTAGTATGAATACTGCAAATACTATTACTAGCACTACTACTATTACTATTATTATTATTATTACTATTACTATGGTGGTTGTTACCATAACAACAGGTTCTTTTATTGTTTATGTTAAAGTCATCAAATTCATCATTTGAACTTTCCAAAATTTCTTTTGTAGGACTAGAGGGTTGAAATTCAGCTAAGAAAGGTGATGGTAAAGTTTTTATTATTGTCACCCTACTATTTCTCTTTCGTCTTTGTATAATTTCATTTTTTGGTTCCGAGAATCTTCTCTTCTCATTCATAATCGATTGTACCTCTACTGTATCTGTTTTCTTTACACTATTC
>NW_021639883.1:109542-116713 GCF_002087225.1 Trypanosoma theileri
CTTGTTTCTTTTTTTCTTCTCGTGTTTCTTTGTTAGAAAATGTTGAGTTGGTGCGTATGTCCAATTGTATGTTTTACGTTCTTTCAGTCTCTCAATCCTCTGTCGTTTTTATTTTGTTTCTTTTCTCTCATTTCGTCACAACCGTACATATATATATATCATTTCTCTTTTCTTTTGCTTTTTCTGCAGCGAACAATTCCTTTTCACTCTTACCATTTTCGTTCAAATATAAAAGCAAAAAAAAAGCAAAATAAAAAAAGGAAGTGCAGACCTTTTATATCATCCCCTCCCGTTCCACTGCGAATAACACAAATTTGCAGTAATTGAACTAAGACAGCTGTGTGTGTGTGTGTGTGTGTTTTCTCTTCTCTTATGCCGCCGCTTGAACTCTGTTCGCTTCACCATTCACGTGATTCTCCTTCACTTCATTCACGTGATTGCTTCCAGCATTCATCTGAGATCCTGGCTTCAATAATTGTGTCTTGAGATCCACCGTATCTTCATCCGTCGTCACACCGTAATCACGTCCTTCCTCATCCTTCAACTGCTTGTTCACATCATCGATGGAATCCAATTCCTTTTCCTTTTCCTCCGGATAGGATGGTTGCTGTTCTTGTTCTTCTGGTGTTTTCACCGCATCGGAGGACGCTGGGGTCTTCTCCACTGGATACATCTTCTTGTAGTCGGCGGTGGAGAGTTTGCTGCCGGCCTCCATCACGACCGTCTCACCCGGCGGCTTCATCTGCATGGGGCGAATCACCTCCGTCGTGTCCTCCACCACAAATGTGAGGCGATTGCGGAAGACGCAGTTGCTGCTGTCAATCTTCGTCAACTGCACATCCAACTTCCCCTCAAGCGGCGTGGCGGAGCGAATGCCAACAACAAATTCCTTCATGCGACCCTCCGATGTGCCTTTGCGGTGAATGCGTGGAATCACAAAGTACGGCGTGGGGCTCGCCTCAAATCGGTACGGCATGGAAACCTCGCGGGAAACAACAAAGTTGTACGTATCGGATGCATCGTGAAAGCTCTCAGAGGTGCACTTATCCACATGTTGCTTGTTGCCATCGCCGCGGGAAACACTTAACATAATGGGTGAAAGAAGCGCATCAGGGTCGGTGAGTGGTAAACCGCGTTTATCACGTTGTGTGAGTGTGAGTACCACATCCACTGGCTCCACAGCATGCACCATCAACACCACGCTGGGATGTACATTGTTAAACTCACCACGCACACGGTGATCATAGGTAGGCTCATCGGATGTAAAGATAACAGCACAACCGTCAAAATACTTTAAGGCGTCCTTAAATTCAATCCAAAACGTTCCATCCTTTTCTGTGAAATCTGGATTACAACTTTCACGAACCTCTTGTTGCTGCTGCCATTCCATGGAGTCTGCAGACCAGGGACCAGTCCACGGGGTTGCAGGATCCCACGGATTGCGCATCTTCAGCAGTGTTAGTCCAGCAGCTGGCACAGGGTGTACAGACACCACTTCATACGTGAAGCCCTCACGTAGTCCCACATTCACACAACCACTTCCACTCAGTGGTGTGTTAAGAACCACAATATGACCTTCAAGTTTGGATTTCTGCATAGCGTTAATTACAAAATCATCGTCCATTTCTTTCGCACGTTTCCAAATATCATCATAACGGCAGGAAGGGGCACCTGTAAAGTCACGCAGTGCATGTGCAGCGTCACCTCCTGTGATGCTTGCGTAGGAGCCAAACATTTTCGCATATGCCTTTTGTAACAATGACACCCAAAGTTCATATGGATCATCCATCACACGAGCAAAACAAGGTACACCGTTCACCGTTGGCAGGAAGTCATCTAAAAGAATAGAATTCCACCAGCCATTTAAGTTAAATTGTACACGGTAGGCACCAAGTGATTTTTCTTCATCCACGGAGTGTGTAAAGAGTTCCTTTAAACGCTGCTCATCTTGTGCAAGAATGGCAACGGCACACATGAACCAATGATCCCCAAGAAGACCTTTTTCAATACATTGTGGAATAACAGCACCGCGAAAAACATCTATATTTGCAGTGTTATTATTGTCTTTTTCAAGACATTCACGTGGTCGTCGAAATTCCATCGTTGGGAAGCGTCGGCTATCTATGCCGTTACGCCAAAGCATATTGGCTGATGGGGCAAAACTCAAATCTGTATAAGGTGTTTTCGTCTCCACACATCGACGAAGTCGAGTTTCCTCATCACTTGAACCAGGTGCCAGCTCACGCATCTGACGAAGTTCATTCTCTGCGGCCTCACTGAGTGGTTGTAAGTTTTTGTAAAATTCTTCAGAAAGGGGTTCTGCACTTACCTCAGTCTTGTATAGATCTGTTCCACCAGAAACAAATTCAATTGTCTCCAAAGGATAAACAACAGCAGATACGACAATCCAGCCATTTTCATTTGATTTAGTTGTGGTTCGATTGCCAGGTGTAATGTTAGAGTCTGGGCTAAAGGTATAGCTTACATGCATCTCATAGTTGAGAGTATCATTGTAGAAATACCATGTGCCATCCCGCACAATGCGGAAGCATAAACCCTTCGGTGGAAAGAATGAAGAAACTTCACCGTCAACAGTGCATTTACTGTAACTGAATGTGGAGTTTCTTGCCTCAATCACACGACCCAAACGTTCCTGTTGTGGAGTCAATTGTTTCGCTTCTTCTTCCTTCACCACTTCGCTCTTCGCTGCCTCAGTAGGTGCGGGTGTAGGCGTTTTGGTGACTGGCGCGACGGCTTCAGCTTTTGGAGCGGCGGCAGGTGCAGTGGTGGGCTTTGGCACCTTTTCCTTTGAATTACAGCAGCCCATCTTTTTCCTTTGTTTCTTTAGCTTTCTTGTTTTTTTTTTATTTATATATTCTCAATAGAGAACAATGTTTTTTTTTTTTCCTTTTTTTCTTTCTTTCTTTCTTTTAAGAGACTTATAGATGGTGTTTAATATGTAGCAGGGGCAAGAAAGAAGAAAAGTAAAAAAAAAGAAATAAAGAATATTAAAGCAAATATAACGGAAGTGTATTCATTAAATAACACTAAGAAGAAGAGTGAATGAATGAAGTATAAGAAGAAGAAAAAACTTTATATTATTGTATTATTCATTATAATTGCCATTTTTTGGTTTCCCTTTAGGTGTATTAAACTATAAATAATGCGATTTCATTGAGAGAGATTATAATTGTCATTTCGTTTCAGTTAATGTGTAAGTAGGAAAAAAATAGTGAAAGTAATAACAGGTAAAACGAAAAAAAAAACAAATAAAACGAACATACCCAATAATAATAATAATAATAATAATAATAATAATAATAACAATAACATAGGATTAACAGCGGGGAGAAGTTATAAATGAGAGATAGGCTTATACAGCAAATAAAGAGTATTTACTGAACTTAAAAACTGAAAAAAAAACAACATTCATATAAAAATAAAACTGAACAGGATGAGTCAAGACAGTTTCTACTAAATAACTGTTTTAGCTATCATCAAAGTGAAAATAAGAAAATCATGCAAAAAAATAAGTAGGAAAAAAAAAACGACACTATCAATTACAACTTACTTATTATTCTTTACAGGAAGTTTTATGTTTTCATATCACAGAACGAAACCTCTGTAGAGAAAAAGGGTAAGTTATATAAAAAAGTACAAACACAGAGAGAGAAAAAAGCATACATATATATGCGACAGTAAGTAATAAAATTTGTATATCTGTGTGTATCGGTTTAAGAAGGTCAAATGAAAAAAAAAATGAAAAATTAGTAATAGAAGCAGTACAAACTGTAAAGATGTACGCAAACGAAATGAAGAGAAAAAAAAAATAAGAATGATAAAAAGAATGATAATAAAAATAAAAGGGAGTAAAAACAATACGTCTTTCCCTTGATATATTCTCATTTAACGTTCTTCTCTCCTTATCCCACCTTCTTCGCCTGGTGAAGGTTTGAACCCTTACGAAGCGACGCTACTTCTCCTGGCTTCTTGTGTTGAAACTCCAACACCATTGGTTTGATTCCACTGTCCATATTGTACGTTCGCACATTCTGCAGTGCACTGTGGTTCTCTGGCAGATGTACAAACTCTGCCGTAATGCCATTTCCCGCTTTTCGGGGTGTGAGCATTGCGAGTGTAAAGGGCCGTGGCTGAGAAGTGGCGTCTGTGCTCATTATACGTGGAACCACAATGTACGGAACAGGCGAAGGCTCCAATGTGAGACGTACAGCAACATCTCGCCGCTGTGCAAACGTAAAGGCATTCGTATCTGATAATATATTATAACTTGAATAAATCATCTCCTTCTTATTCTTCTTCTTTTTATCGTTTTTTTTCTTTTTAATATTTGTATTGTTCACATCAACATCAATATTATTCGTACTGCAGGCGATCAGTTGATGTGTGTAGGTGCCTGGTGTGCTGGCGGGTCCAGCGACGGTTATCAAGAAAGCAGCATACGGCCCATCCACTCCCGTTGCTCGTTTATCTTGTTGGGAGAGAATAAACACCACACGAGTGCTGCGCTTTACACTCACACGCAGAACAACACTGGGCACCACACCGCTGAAACGACCGGGAATGCGGTAATCATGCCAATTACGTTCCACCATGCAAACACCACCGCTATTAAAGAAACGCACAATATCACTCCATTCCATCCAAAATGTTCCATCGTCTTTCTTGGTCGGTTTACAGGCACGACGAACGAGTGGGTGTTGTTTCCATTTATCACTACTGTCACTCCACGCACCCGTCCACTCTCCACCACCCGCACCCCACGGGTTTCGCACCTTTAACAGTTTTATATTAGGAAAACTGAACTGACGTACATCCAATACAGAGTAGGCGTGACCCATTCCAAGTCCAGCTCTCTTATATAATTCTTGCATGTTATTGGAGTTCTTTGTACTTTGATGAAATGGTTCCTTTGATTGTTGTAATCCCGTATAGGCGCTGGTGTCTGTGCCAGGCGTACCAATTGTAATCACATAACCCTTTTTCTTATAACCCCGCAACATTTTAAAAAACCGTGAGGCGGCTTCTGAATCATGTACGGCATCTTTCCACATGGAATCAAATGAAATAACTGGAAACCCGGTAAGATCTTGAAATGCCAGTAGTGCATCTCCTCCAATAATACTGGCGTAAGATCCATGTAATTTTGCATATGCCTTCTCTACAAGGGATACCCACAATTCACAAGGATCATCTGAACACTTTCCAAAAATAGGTTGACAATTCATTGTTGGAAGATAACTGTCTACAATAACGTTTTCCCACCAACCATGTTTATTAATATTCACACGATAAGCACCATACTTCTGCTCTTTTTTGGCTTTGCTGGAGGAAATAGGATGACGAAAAATGCTCTTCACCATAGATGAGCGATCTGCAAGTACACTTAACACACACATAAGCCAACAATCCCCCAACTGTCCTTGATCAATATCTTGAGGATCAATACCATTTCGAAAAAGTTGAATATCTTTATGTCGCTCAGGGGGAACATAATCACTCGGGCGTTTCCATGTAATGCTGTCCAAATATACAATTTTCTTCTTATCACTGCTTTGCTGAAGGGAAGAGGAAATAGGTGGGAACTTTAAATCGACAAACATCTTCTTCTTCTTACTTCTGCAAAGGTATAGAAGCTCTTCCTCTGAATAACGACCACCAGAAGAAATACGTGATACTTCCAACATTTCAGACCGTACCTTGGACTCTGCTTTTGAATTTACTTTCTTCAGATAATCCGCTGCAAGAGGTCGTAGAAAACACTTAAATCCCATATCCACTAGTTCCCCCTTCTTCTTATCCTTTCCTTTACGAAGTTTAACAAAGGAAGCTGTTTCCAAAGGATATACAATAATATTCGCCACCCACTGTTTACCATCCCTTTTCAGTTCCGTTCGAGGAGACCCACGCAGATTCAACTCCCCGTTAAACCGCATCATAACATGCACTTCAGATCCCACAGTGTCATTGTAGATAAACCATTCGTTACCACACTCCACACGGTAACACATTCCATCATCAAACAGCGGAAAGGCATTACCACGCTCAGTGGGGCCGCCGTACTTAAATTTATGTGCACGTTTCGCACGCAGTCGTTCAAGCTTACGACGTGAATTGCCAGCCGCATTTCTGCGGGCTAACCGATATCGTGAACTGCGTGACTGAACACCACAGCAGGTACCCATGATAATGAACTCTGTACTGACTTAACGCCGTTTAGAATAGAAGTTCTATACAGTAATAAATGTATAGAAGCAAATATATAATGTTCGTCTTACTCCCTTTTTCCTTTTTTTAACAACTTTATGGATATTGTGCCTTCTCAACGTGGTTATACAGAACTAACAATAAAAAATAACAGGAAAAAAAAGACAAATACTTCATAGGAAAAACGTAATCAAATACCCACCCACACACTCCCAGAATAATAACAACAAACAACATTTCAACGTAGAAGCAGCTTCTACCACAGGTAATGAAAACCCATGCTAAAAAAGAAGCACTTCACTGTTCTCCCAGTCTCTCGATTCTATGTATGGCGTTGTTCACGCTGTGCGAAGGATGAGTCCGTTATCCCACTCTAATTGCAGCGGCCTCACCTCTGTTCTGTCCGTCTCCATTGTGTGCACCACAACAGAGCCAGTTGAGCCAACATAAATACAAACAAGTGGAAATGCACTAAACGGGAGTTCAGCACCTTGGCTACGCTCGGGAAAGTTGTTGGATACGAGTACGTAATGAAACCGCACCCCTACTGCAGATGACCCTACTGCACTAGTGCCATTGGTATGCGTATTTGCATGCCGTGTCATCCACTCATAGACATTCTCTAACGCCGCCAATAACTGCGCCGTCCGACGTGCATCGCCGGCGTCTGTGAAACTGTCATCATCCACAATCACAAGTGCAGGAACATCCTGCGGTGTCATCCACGTGCTCAACTCACGCACCACCTCCGCAATGCTCTCCACATAGACGAACTCAATACGGCCAAGTGCTGTCTTGTCCAAATTGCAAAGCGGTGTAAGTGGCTGGGGCAGCTTAGAGCAGAGTACGTGTTCGCAGCACATCACGATTACACGTCTGCCCTCCAGAGCACTATTCACAGCTGATTGAAAGGCAAATGACGTCTTCCCACTGTGGCGAGCCCCGC
>NW_021639883.1:117629-117733 GCF_002087225.1 Trypanosoma theileri
AGCTTAGAAGAAGAAACCTTACGTGCATTATGAAGTGATTTCCCCTCCATTGCTACCGGAAGCTTATTTTCAGATCGGTACTGAAAACACGTCTTAACAGATTC
>NW_021639883.1:118715-119056 GCF_002087225.1 Trypanosoma theileri
GCAAAGTCGGTGAACAGGGAAATGTCGAACGTCCAGTACAGTGTAAGCGTGACCCATTGCAAGTCCAGCCTTCTTGTACAGTCTCTCCACCTCATCCGCTTCAATATTACTCATCCTGCGACGTGAAGAATAGCTGCGCACATCTTCTGAAGGTGTACCTACAGTGATAAGGTATTTTCGACGTCTCCATTGGTTCAATAATTTAAAGAATTTATCCGCAGAATCAGAGCTCGTCAACGCATCATCCCACAATTTTTTAAAATAAAACGATGGAAACCCAGTAAGATCCTGTAATGCGTATGTGGGAGATCCACCAGAAATGGCAGCATATGATCCATAGG
>NW_021639883.1:120086-120442 GCF_002087225.1 Trypanosoma theileri
ATTAACCATTACGCCCAAACGCACACATCATAATAGTGGCGCCTAGAAACAAAGAACCCCAACCCCCACACCGAAAAAGCAAGAAAAAAGAAACAAAAAAATTCACAAGCAGATTAAAAACGCACTGTCGCATATTGCATATTATTGGGAAAAAACAACTTAAATGCAAGAGATAATTATAACATCTTACAATAAGTCGACACATGTAAAGGAAATTGGTTTTATATTCACANATAATAATAATAAATATAAATCTCTCTCATTATTAGAAATAGATTAATATGAAATGAAAAAGACACATTAATCATTACGCCCAAACGCACACATCATAATAGTGGCGCCTAGAAACAAAGAAC
>NW_021639883.1:122571-122863 GCF_002087225.1 Trypanosoma theileri
TCTTGTACAGTCTCTCCACCTCATCCGCTTCAATATTACTCATCCTGCGACGTGAAGAATAGCTGCGCACATCTTCTGAAGGTGTATCTACAGTGATAAGGTATTTTTGATGTCTCCATTGATGCAATAATTTAAAGAATTTATCCGCAGAATCAGAGCTCTTCAACGCATCATTCCACAATTTTTTAAAATAAAACGATGGAGACCCAGTAAGATCCTGTAATGCGTATGTGGGAGATCCACCAGAAATGGCAGCATATGATCCATAGGCCTTAGCGTATGCCTTCTCCAA
>NW_021639883.1:126274-132621 GCF_002087225.1 Trypanosoma theileri
TCCATCTGCAGCAAAGATTGTAATTAAGAGTCCAGTCTGTTGAGATTCTGGGTGACCTGGGGGCAATCCGCGTGTTTCTCTCTGCTGCAGCATCACAAATGCCTTGAATTTCTTTTTTTTCTTCACCACCACCTCAAGAACAATGTTTGGTACCTCACCATCAAAGACTGCCGGGATGCGGTACTCAAATCGGCCTGGGCGGTAAAAACAAACACATCCATCTTCAAAGAACTTCACCACATCTTTCCACTCCATCCAAAAAACACCATCTTTCTTCTTTTCCGGCCGGCAAAGAGCTTTAATAATTGGATACTTCTTCCACATGTCACTATTATCAGACCAATCACCACTCCATTCCACATCATTGGCCCATGGATTTCGTATCTTCAACATGCAAAGTCGGTGAAGGGGGAAATGTCGAACGTCCAGTACAGTGTAAGCGTGACCCATTGCAAGTCCAGCCTTCTTGTACAGTCTCTCCACCTCATCCGCTTCAATATTACTCATCCTGCGACGTGAAGAATAGCTGCGCACATCTTCTGAAGGTGTATCTACAGTGATAAGGTATTTTTGATGTCTCCATTGATGCAATAATTTAAAGAATTTATCCGCAGAATCAGAGCTCTTCAACGCATCATTCCACAATTTTTTAAAATAAAACGATGGAAACCCAGTAAGATCCTGTAATGCGTATGTGGGAGATCCACCAGAAATGGCAGCATATGATCCATAGGCCTTAGCGTATGCCTTCTCCAAAAGAGAGACCCACAGATCACATGGTGAGTGGCGAGAGCGTGCAAAGCATGGGAGCTTAGATGTGGATGGAAGATAATCATCCACTATAAGGGTACGCCATATCCCGTTAATATTAAGTGTCACTCTATAGGCACCGGCCCTTCTTTCCTGTTTCTTTCGACAGCACCAATGTGGATTAAGAAAGAGTGAACGGATATTTTTCGGTTCCTCTGCCAGTGCACTGATAGAGCATAAGAACCAACAATCACCAAGTGTCCCCTGATCAATAGATTGGGGAGTTATCTTTTTCCTGTATAGTGCAATCTTTTTATGCCAAGATCTCGGAAGATAATCCCGTGGTCTTCGCCACGCAAAATCATTCAAGTTTTCTAACCGTCTATTTCGAGTTGAGGTATCACTGCTGGGGCGAAGTGAATCTGCAATGGGTGGGAAGTTCATGTCTACATAAGATACCTTGTACTTTATACATAGGTATACAGCACGATCTTCATTCTTCATAGCAGCGACTGCACCCTCCTTGGCCTTTTTAAGAACATCACGGACTTTTTGCATGTTTTTTGCAACCGTTTCATGAGCAGTCTTCATATACATCCTTTTCTGTTCATCTGTAACGGACTCTTCTGATACGATAATATTAAATCCCTGCGGCTTACCTTTAATAAATGGCTCCGTTTCTAACGGCATCACACGAAGATTTGCAACACCTGCCCCGGAGGAGTCTGTTTGATGAATTTGTGTATTTCCAAGTGCCTTAATGACTGATCCCACACCAAACACCACATTCACATCCATTACAGATTCTTGCGTATCATTATAGTAATACCATTTCTTCCCTTTAATGACGCGAAAGAGGCGACCATCTTCGAAGCACGAAATCACATCCCCGCCCGATACAGTAGGCTTTCCATTCACATAATTCGGTGGATCATTGCAGCATAAACAGCAGGATGGCATGATGAGCTGATTACAGGTAGAAGAGCTTGAAAATCTAAGCAGTAACAAGAGCAAAAAGAAAAAAATGAGGTAACATAAGCAAATACGTAGGAGCAGACCTAAGTAAAAAAAAAAAAGAACTGGAAAAAGATGCATCATTGCACGTGGTCGTGCTTGTATATGCAGAATTTCTGTAAATACTCTCAAGTATGAAAATGAGAAGAATAGAAAGGAAATATACTATGAGACATGGTAAAAATATAGGTTACCCTCTTATTGTCAACGAAAGAACTATATGTTTCTTTTCGTTTTTTTTTTTTCTTTCTTTCGCTCTTGATCACATTTTCCTTTTGGAGTCATTGAAATGTTTAAAGAATTATATATGATAAAAGGTGTAGTCTTGTGCATATTTCAACATAGACAGGTGACTCTAAGTGAAAAAAAAAATACACATAAACAGAGGTCAGATAAAGAGAAAGATAATGACAAACAGGGGAGAGGAAAAAAGAGAGGTAAGGTCAAGGGAAAAAAAAGACATCAAAAAACAAGTCTAAAAGAAAGAGTGTAGCAATCATGAGTGAATGAAATACAAAAAAATTGACTAGATGAAAAAGAAAAAAAAGACGGCAAAAAACCAAATATCTCAAAATAATAAAAAGTCAATAGAAGGTAAAAAAAAAATACACATAATTTCACCCCCAAAGTATGCACAGAAGGGTTATATAAAAACAAATGCGTAACAATATCTTTATATCTCTTTATATCTCTTTATATATATATCTACTTGCTAAAAAAGTCAAGGAGATTTTGCACCATTGGTGTAGGTTTGGTAGCATCTTTTTTCTTTATATCCTTTGCTCTAGTTGATGGGTTCTTCTTATCAGAAGCCTCCTCCTTCTCAAGTGAAGATAAATATGTTCGAAAACGATTCTCTACAGCTACAAGTACACTTCGCTTTAATTCTTCATCGTGTACGAGCTGCATTAACATTTCGACCAAAACATCTGGGGAATCATTTGTTTTACCAGATTTCGTGTAATGTAATAGCGAACGTGTTGATGACACTAACGGTTTAGAAGATGATACAAGTGGTTTTAATTGTTCCTGCTTTCCATTCCCTTTGCTAAGTGATATATTCATGCCTTTTTGCACAACCTTCTCTTCCTTCCCTAATTTACTACATTCACCCCAGCTGTCTTGTGAAACCTCATTCAACCCAGCAGAGTCTAGAGACATGTTACGTGAAAAACTTGAACGTGGTCCTGTCATTGGCTTTACTGCCCCACATGAAATATTCGCTTTAGATTTAGTTGTACGACGAACAACCGGTTCATCCAATGACACTGGTGATGCTATTTCCGGAAGTGTAGATGGAATCTTTCCTCCCAATGGAAGTGATTTACTGATACTTACTCCAGCAGCACGAGAGGCCACAGGATCGAAGGTGGCCATTTTTCCTTCAAAAACCGGTTTAATTAAAGTTTCACTTTCATCATCATTAACGCCATCGTTCTGAAATGCAATCTGACTTAACGCTTGGAATGAAACAAGTTTTGAAAAGATACCATCACCACCAGCTGAAAGAAAAGATGCTGAAGAAGTACCATCAGCAGCAGAGAAGGAGGCTTCTTTGACCAAAAAACTATCTAACGCTAGGCTTACATACTGTGATAAAACATCACGTTTTTCATTTTGATTTTTAGGTTTTTGCGCAGGTATTTTACCTTCTGCACTTCGTCGTTTAAATCCTTCAACAATGTGATCTAGCAAGGTGTCAAGGTGATCTACACAGACGGTTTTATTCAAAGGCTGACGTGATGTTAAAAGTGGTGGCCGACCAATAGGTAAGCAACTGTGTGTTACAGCTTTTCGCAAAGACAAATTACCGGAATTTTCTGGACCTGTATTAACAATATTTTTTGGCGCCAAAGGAGGAATAGGTTGACGTGTTTTTGCCAAAGTATTGGTTTCATTATTATTATTATTATTATTATTATTATTATTATTATTATTATTATTATTATTATTATTACTTTGTTTTTTCTCCCCGGGTGAAATGGTATTTATAGATTTTTTATTTACAGGCTGATCTTCCAACGGGTTTGTACCATACATATCCCGAAGAAACTCCAACACATTTTGTCGAAATGCTGCTGAACCATTTACCTTGTTTACACTTCTTGGTGTTCTTTGCGATTGAGTGTTTTTCATAGGTGAAGTATGTCCCGTGTCATCATTTAAGGGTTGTTTCAAGCTCCACTGTACGGATAGTTTGCGCTTTGGTTTTTCACCCGCATTTGAGTTATCATTTACTGGTTTTAAGGTTGATGCTGACTTCATCCACGCCGAGCGGGGTCCATTGTCTGGTGCCCCTGTCGACGGAACATTCTTTTGCATCCTTTACTCAAGAAGACTTTGATAACTGTTAAAGAAGCGTTGATATTCAAAAAAGAATAACAGTGGCTAATAACCAGATAGAGGCACAAGAACACCGGTAAAAAAAAATAACAAGAAAAGGATAGAATAGGGTTTAGAGAGTGTCGTTCTATCCCTTATCAAATATCAATAACTTCAAAAAAAAAAGGAATCAACGAGGTAAAAATGAAGAGAAGAAAAAAAAATCAATAACAGTAAACACAGAAAATGATTGTAGGGAGAAAACAAAATTTTCTACAGGATCACAGACAAGAAGAAAAAGAGTCAAAAAGTACTTGTAACTATATAACGAAATTAATATAAAAAGCAAAAAGTGTTTCAAAAAAAAAATTTCACGAATATCAAGTAACTAACTAAGAAATCAATATTGTACTACGCTCATGGCACACATTATCAATCATATCACTTAATTTTCGTAAATTGACTGCTCGCTGTTTTCGTTGTTCTTTGGAAACCGAGGAATCATACAAGACAAGACGACATGCACGTAATACGGTTCGTTGTACATCACCTTCACACACTGAAATTATCATATCAATCGTGTCTTCCTCGCTGATGGTCTTTCTTGCTGCCTTGTAAGCAGCACGTCCGGAAACAGCAGTTAAACCTGCCACACGTGAAACACTTTCCCACTTTGATGTACCAAAACTGTCCAACTCTTTTAGGAAATTGTTTTCCCTCAGATGCTGTCGAGCAGCAACAGCATACTGGTGAGCCACAATAGGCATAAGCTTGGGACCAGCACGTGTAGAGACGGCATCCTGTATTACACTTCGTGCCGCTTCAATTCCATTTTCTTCGTCCAGGAATCGTAAAAGGTGTTGTGCGAGGCGCAAGGTACGCCGACGCTGAAGTTCTTTTCTGATTTTATTAGTAAAAATAACATTGGGTGTAAACAAAACTGCCGCCGTGACTCGACCAATAAATACCTCCAAAAACGGTGCACCGAGACCTTCCTCCACATCTGTGTAGGACTTCTCCTGCGAGAGTGTGGAGTCCACCACACCATGGGTGTCGTACTGCAGGCGACGACCCTCGTCGGAGAGGACATTGTGTGCCTCCAGTAGTTTCTGAAAGCGCAGTGTGGCACCCTCATCATCGGGGTTTTTATCCGGATGCATTACGAGTGCCTTGCGGTGAAATGCAGTGCGGATCTCCGCCGCCGTTGCCGTCTTACTCACTCCCAAAATTGCATAATAGTCATTCGTGCCTGCCTCACCAGTTGAGCCCACCGCACCATTTTCATTTTCTGCCGCAGTATCACCTTCCCCAATGCGTTCCTTGTACAGCTGCCGAGCCTGTGCGAAGAGATCATCGTCGGTGACGGGCAGCTCAGCGAGTGTGTCGGAGAGATGCACTTCCACCCATTTTCCCTGTTCACTGTCCCAATAACGGGAACCGCGTACACTTTCAACGACCGCATCTTTCGTGTTGTACACACCGCGCGCCACTTGCCAAATGCCTGTAGCTGTTCCGTATACCGTCAAGCCGACAAGAGAGGCGACCCCCAAGCCGAGTCCCTTCGCCACGCCCACGGCGCCCTCCTCCTTGCCAAGCATGACGGGCATTGCAACAAGGCCGCTAACGCCGAGGCCAACACCAACAGCGATGTTCTGCACGCCGTCGGCCAAACCCTGCAGTGTGTGTTTCGGTGTGCCTCTCGCAAAGATATTCGGGAACTCCCGCATTAAAACCGCCGGCGTACCTGCACCATCATTTAAGGATGGAGAGGAAGAAGGAAGAGGAGGGGATGGGGGGCCATCGGGAGAGCCGTCCAAATTGGTATATCCAGTGCTCATGACTTTCTAAAGAATTAAGAGAGAAAGAGAGAGAAAGAGAGGAGGAGAGAGAAGGCTCAGTACTCACCAATAGCAGTTTGGTATGGATGTCGGCACGCAAAGGCAGTGAAAGAGAGAGAGAGAGATGACACACACACACAGAGATATCTAGATGTTTCAGATGTGTTTATCAGAGGAAATGTATGGCTCCCAGAAAGAAAAAAAACAGAAATGTCGACGGGAGATAACAAGCAAAAAGGAAGATATTCGCACAAACATAACATGAAACAGCAATAAGAACAAAAAGGTTAAGATGAAATTTAAAAACAGTCTCACGTGAATGAAATGTGATTTAAAAAAAAACAAAAACTTCCATCCAAAAAAACGAAAATAAAACCATTAAACTGAATATACTCCCCAAAGTAAAAATGAATGCGAGAAAAA
>NW_021639883.1:133661-133890 GCF_002087225.1 Trypanosoma theileri
CTGGACGCTTTGAGTGAACTGAGTGGGAGTAGAATGTTCCTCTTGGTGAAGAAGAGAGGACAAATTAAATTGTGTAAGAGTAACCACGGTCATCATCATAACGAATATACCAACAAGACGAACATTATTAAGGCTGTGTAACCTTGCCATATTAATTAACGTTCTAGAAAAGAAAAATGGATATTATAAAAATGGTGGAAACTGTAAAAATGATTAAGTAATCGAAGAG
>NW_021639883.1:135266-135987 GCF_002087225.1 Trypanosoma theileri
GCCGTGCAAGTACATACAACACCAACATGGACCCAGTGAAGTTATTTGATCTTGTCGCAACACCGGGGAACTGCCAGCACGTAGTCCGCTGCAGAAGACGGCGTTTCATTTGTGCGGTAACATCCATAGATGGGACGCCAAACACAATGAGGTAGTCCCTCTCCTTCCATGTCTGCACGGTTCTGCGTGGAATGTAGCGAATCTCTTCAATAAATAGATTGCTGTTTTCAGTATTTCCTCGGGGGGCGAGACTCCCAAAAAAGCGGTGGCGGATTTGAACTACTTGGTCAGGTTTGTAATGATGCAGCCCAATCGCAGCCATCAGCATCATTAGGAAGCAAAGGAAAAGAATAAGTTTCCTCGGGGTGTAGTATGCTGCCATGATCTATATATATAGATATATCAATAAGATGGAAAAACAACAAGCAAAATGATGTGAAAGGTATAGAGTATAGCCACAACGCGGAGAACCAAAATGACAAACTTACACAAACACATAAACACATGTATAAAAAGAGAGGGTCGTAAAAAATAGGAGGCTCCAACCACCATCGGTGGTAGAGGAACAAACATTGTACTCTCACAGCGTCTCTAATACAGTGGTAGGCATACCAGAAGGACGAGTATAACCGGCACGACTTCACACAGGTTAGCACCCACCCGTCCACACAGTAAGCAGAGAAGAAGGGGAAAAGAACACATATATATATATATATATATA
>NW_021639883.1:137718-137798 GCF_002087225.1 Trypanosoma theileri
GTCCGCTGCAGATAGCGACATTTCATTTGTGCCGTAACATCCATAGATGGGATGCCAAACACAATGAGGTAGTCCCTCTC
>NW_021639883.1:139214-143391 GCF_002087225.1 Trypanosoma theileri
TTCCCCAATAAATTATTTTATCATTCATGGAGATAAGATCAGTAAGAAACTGCGGGACACGTAGAAACATGTCATCATCACCCTTGGAAATGTATTTAACAGAAGGAAACAAACGTAATGCCATTTCAAACCAAAGATATGTTTTCCTGCTCAAACCAACACCTGCCTCCACACCCCACTTTGCAAAAAGGATAGAACTATTACTGGTAACACGCCCCTCATTCATTGAGAGTGTAATGACATCATGATAATCTGCCACTTCCTTCAGTAGTGACTCAGAATATTCATATCCCTGTGATGGGTGCCGTGCAAGTACATACAACACCAACATGGCCCCAGTGAAGTTATTCGCCCTCCGTGCAACACCCGGGAACTGCCAGCACGTAGTCCGCTGCAGATAACGGCGTCTCCGCCTTCCATCAACATCCATAGATGGAATACCAAACACAATGAGGTAGTAAATGAAAGGGTGTTCTTCGCAAAATATAATGTGGGACATTCATTAGGTATATAATATACTTATTATCATGGTTATTGTATCATACCATTTTCTTTTTGGATTGATAATACAATGAGCGTTGTGCATAATGTGTACAATTTCCAAAAAAAAAAACAATGGTATTCTTTTGATGCGAATGAGCTGTAGATGATTGGTAAGGCGAACTAAAGAATAAATAATAAAAGACGTATGTGATGCCTTAACACACTACATAATAAAAAAGAAAAGAAATAAAAAGAGGCAATAGGAAGAAAATGGTATTATAAGAGGTTGGGAATATGTAGTGTCATGTGAAAAGAAATTAACATAATCAAATAATATACACCAGAATATTTATTATAGGATATTGAGGTAAGAAAGAGATCGAATAGAACTCTATTGATTATACGGTTATGGCGATGCGTAGAGGTATACTAACGAAAAGCAATTATGCAGACATTTTCCTCTGTAATACTTCTGTTAACGTACTCACATAGGTATGCAGATCGAAATCCCTGATTCTTTAAATACTCCACACGAAGAGCGTCAATGACGCGTTTGCAATAAAGGCCTATGAGACGTTTTTCATTATTTACAAAATCACCGCTAACAGCCCAAGATGACATGGAAGTCATGGCAGCAAACTCCTTAGCAGATACAACATATTCAGTTCCTGGCAAACGCAGTAAAGAATGAGAATTATCATTATTATCTGATAGAGATGTTAACGGGTTGAGGTGTTTTAGTTCACATCTATGGTGACAGCAGGTGGCTAACACAACTGCAATGAAGGAAGCGTTTCCAACGGTGTTGAGATCAGGGGAAGTAATGGAGGAAAGTGCAAAGTCTGTACAGGCACCGCAGAGGTGTTTGCCTAATGCCACCCAACGTTCGAGTGAAGTAGATGAAATGTCCTCCTCCTCCTGCTGCTGCTGGGGAACATTATCGTCTTGATCCTCCACTGTAGAATTACCATCAACAATAGTAGTAGTATTAGTAGTAGTAATTGTAGAAATAGTATTAGTAGAAACAACATTATTAGAGGTGTCATCATCCTTTACATCATCTCGTACACGTTTACGAATACAAGGATCACGTAATGCTTTCGCAAGATGAAGATCTTTTATATTTAAACGCAACCGCACAAGAGGTATACGGCTGCGACGAACACAGGCATCCCCCTTACGCCGGAATGTACCCATATCCACAACTACAATTCGAGGAGAAGCGGAAACTTTCCCAGGTAGTAGTACACTTTCAATATCATTCACATTTCCTGTTTCTTCTTCTTCTTTATCTACGTTAGTGGTTAAACTTTTCTTATCTTCTTTATTCATTGCGGTGGCCATAAGTGATTGCTGTAGGGCAAGTGCAAGTCCACCTTTACCGGCACCCAATTCCAAAAACCCCACAACTTCACCACTACCACTCTTTGTCTCTTCTTTTTCTCCTTCTTGTTGTTGTTGTTTAGATGTAAAGAAACCATTCATCGCAATTGCAAGACATCGAAGGAGAGCTCGGTGTTGTGGACTGTGTTTTGTGGATGGTAGGCGTGTATTCTCATTTGTGTGGGTGTTCATCATACACTGTGGCTCCTCTGAGAGAATCACCATCTGCGGTTTAATCACATTATTATAACAATCCCGCACACGATCGATGAGACTCTCAAGTGTCGCAGCGTCCAAGTGATGATGCGTAAATCGCTCTGATTCTGTGTTCTCATCACGGCAATACATTTGTCCACGAAATGCATGCAAATCCTCTTTATAGTATGGAACTGTATGAGGGAGAAAACGCAAGTCTGGGCAAACCTTTACATGATGCTGTAGTCTATTCGCATAGACGGTGTGATTAGGGTTAATAGGACACGGTACACGTACGCCTTGTTGAGATGCTATTTGCTGTTTGTGTTCTTCTTCTTTATTATTATTATTATTATTATTATTATTATTATTATTATTATTATTATTATTATCGGTCGAACTATTCCCCTCCACTTCAGTCGTTGTTTTTTCTTGTAGATCCGATAAAGAGACCGGTATATCATGTGTGTAGCAAAAACGACTGCCAATACGTTTCTCTGTTCGGCAGAATCTCTTCTTCCGTGGAAGATAAAAATCGCAGCATCTCCCATCGGGATTCACAGAAGGTGTAGCTGAAGACACGTCTGATGTCATGATAAGACTACACACTGTCTTTCCTAATAAATGTGGAAATATAATACATATATATATATAAGAAGTTTCATGTACGTATGGGATACAGTAGAAAGAGAAATGAAAGGGGAAAAAAAATTAGGAGAGAAATACAAGAGGAAAAAGTAATAAAAGAAGAAAAAAGAAAACAGGGAACTTTCACAGTAAAGGAAATCGTTATGGCTACAACTAAAAAAAATTATTCAATATATTCCATCAAGAAAAATATAATCATACCATCATCATCATAAATATATATATATATATATATATATCCTATCATACATTGTCACTCAGGACGCATCAGTAGTGCACGGAACTTAGAACGAGTGCGGCTTTTTTTAAAAATCCCTATTAGTCTCTTTTAAGTTCTCTCTGCAAAAAGGACAGTAATAATTAAAAACATCATAGTCAACACGCAGAGCAATATAAAGAACACACAAAAAAACACACATTGGGAAAAAAAGAAAAGCCGACATAAATAGAAACCATGCAAACAGATGTCGTATATATTCAAACTATTATAAGTGTAAGAAACACAAGAAAAAGAAACTATATATATATATAAACCTCTTTGTGTATACATGCACCTATATATGTATACATAAAAGAAAAAGAAAAAAAACTCGAAACAAAAAGAGAAAGAAAAAAGAATCGTGTTGAACTCCTTAGAGCAATAAAGTCCATTTTTGTTTTCATTTTTATTTTTATTTTATTTTACACCTCTGAACGCATTTGAATACGTTGTATAGATGTTGATTCCACTTCCACTGGTTCCCAAAAGGGATTTGGTTCAATCGGCACTGTACAGGTCCGCGGGGGTACACGCATGTATGCTGGTTTGTGTCGTTGTGTACATCGTATACGATTCATATCTGAAAATGTTGGAGCGGAAGAGGCGGCAGTGACGATGCCCCACGCATAAACATACCGCCAACGAATTTTAGGCTTTAATACATCACTTACAAGATTTAACATTTCCATCGCTTCCTTTTCCAGCATGAATCGTTCCAGAGTCTCTTGCATGTTAAGTTGCAGTTCAGAGAGAGCAAAGAACTCCTCCATTTCCAACTCCCCACGTTCGGTGTATTCACGATAAAGAAATTCTCCTCTTTCTCTATCTTGTCTGAACTTGGCCGCGGCTGCGCCTGTGGAATCCTGCGGCACTTCCTCTACTGCAGAAGACTCCTCTCCGCCCATTCCGTGTTTCTGCAGAAGTGAAATCCCTGCGGATTCTAATTCCGCCTTTGCCTTCAGTGCGGAGTAACCCCGAAACCATTGTTGTTTGAGGATCCGCCGTGCGTAGGCCTCGCCGTCCTCGAGTGCTGAGAGGAGCGTTGGTTCATTTCCCTCCTCGCACGATGGGGGCTCGGCCGTTGTGGTGATGGAGGGCGTGGGCGTGCCGTCCACTACCGTCTCGGTATCCTCGCGGGACATTTACTCGATACGCTCTTAGAAGGGTTAATATCTTTTTTTATTTATTTAACAGTAATAATAATAATAA
>NW_021639883.1:143911-155422 GCF_002087225.1 Trypanosoma theileri
AAAAAAAAACAGTGTGAATAGTTTATCTTCTACAAGATTCTCTCATAAGACTCTTTTTCTTTCTCCTTTATCACTTCTCATTATTAAAGTCCATTACACCATGTGACTAATATAAATATATATATATATATATATATATATATATATATTCAGAAAGAGAGAAAGAGAGAGAGAGAAAACATTGCTTACTCATTGTATTGTGAAAGGTCGAGTCGCACTGTTGTTTGAAGTAATGATGGGTCGGATGCATACACGACACGTGTAAGTACAATATTACCATCCTCCTCAAATGAAATGGGCGAAAACATAAATCCCCCTTCCCCATCAAAGCGAAGAATCCAGTTATGATGTCTCCATACAGACCGACGATGGGCTATAGTGATAAGGGAGATACCCAATTGACGACACATACTATACAATTGCTCCTCCACCTCCAAATCCATCATACTACTACACTCATCCAAAATAGCAAATCGTGGACGGTGAAAGAATAATCGAGCCATGGCAATTTTCTGTTTCTCACCCATAGATAATGTATCATCTGCCCAAGAGAGTCTAGAATCCAATGTGATATTAGGTTTAAGCAATATATCATCTACCATAGCCTTCTCTAAACAATCCAGTAATGTAGATTCACTTACACCAATCTCTGAGCTTAGTTGTGGATATGTGATTTGATCACGTAAGGTCCCACTAGACATATAAGGCCTTTGCGGAACATAATAAATCTGATCATTACGTGGTTTAATAATACGACCACTTTCCAGAGGCCAAAGACCTCCCAATAAACGTACAGTGGATGATTTTCCACAACCATTTGGTCCTACAATGAGAAGATTCATTCCAGGCTTCACATAGAAGGATAATCCTTTACAAAGTACTTCTCTTGTTGGTAATATAAGAGAAACATTTTCAAATTCAATGTGTTCTCCACGTGCAATTTCACCACTACCACTACCATTATTACTATTATTAATCTTATTTACTTCTGCTGTTGCTCGTAAAATACCTTCTTGAAGCGCATATACACGATTACTCAAAGCTCTTAAAACGAAACACTTCTTTACACTCTTCAGTAAATCTCCAACAGCGAGGGCTAAATTTCTAAATAAATAAGAAGTTTCCACAAAAATACCAGTGAGTTCCACTGCAGACATACCTTCTGTATTTTTTGAGAATACAGCAGCTCCACAAATCGCGTAACCAAGAACAGAAGATCCGTATTTTAAAAAGATAGTCTCTATAAGGGCATAACGACTGCGAACAAAGGATGCCCACTGATCATATCGTACAATAGAAGAAAGATAACGGTTCATAAGATCTTCATGAAAAGTTTGTCCTCCTGTCATCACAACTTCCTCTGCAAATGGAATAAGACGTTGATGAGCAGTCACAAGAGCCCCATTTCGTGCTAATTGTTCATCTACCATTTCTTCAATATTAGGGGATAACACATACGCAATAGCTGCAAAGGTATTGTAGTAGGCAAAAACAAGTAATGGACTGCGAGCGCCGCCAACTAATATCACTCGGTAGGAGAATAAAATAATGTCTACAATAGGTTTAAATAATGAAGTGTAAAGACTTGTTACATTGCGTGACCATTGATCAATATCTTGTGTGATGCGTTGGTCCACTTCTTCCACATCATGTGAACCCGCAAGATGAAAGAAAACTTTATTATCCAAGTATTTTTCATGAAAATAACGAGTTACATTTAATTGTAATTGTAATGAAAGTGTATCCATACAGAAACGTATTGAACTATTTGTAAGGGCTGTTGGAATACACCACATAAAAAAAACAATAAGAGATTTGACTAAAGATGCGGGATCACAAGAAATAACATCTCTGCTTAGTTTTCCACTTATACGAGAAATACGCAAAGAAAGATATGTTCTCAATAGGAGTAGTACGGAGACAATGAGTAACATTCCACTTTCCTGTGATCGGAGAGAAGGAAACGCCAAACGCAAGAGAAAAAGAAAACGTTTAAAACTAGATATAGATGTATTACTGTATTTTCTTTTATTAAACTCTTCCTCATATTTACCACCTTTATCCTCTTTATCTTCTTTTTCTTCTTCTTCTTCTTCTTTCTGCTTAACAACAGGTATTTCTCTTTTTGTGCTATTCACTCTTGCCATTGCGGATTCTCGTGAAGGAGCGGTGAGTAAAGCCACAGCAACAGCCGCCGCACTTCCACAAAGCCATCTGCAGAGCACTTTATCACTGCTGCGGGAAACACAGTACTCTTTACAAGCCTCAAGGAATGTGGACATCTTACAATAATAATAAAAAACGAAAAAGAAAAAAACAAAAAGAACCTTCCAATAAAATTTTACCCTTCCACCTAAAAAGAAAGAAAACAATAAAAAACAACAGAAAGGTATTGAGTAGTACAATATAGATAAACAGATAAGAAGAAAGAATGAAAAAAATAATAATAACAGTAATCATCAAAACAAGAAAAAGCAATCATTAACAGATCAAGAATAATAATAATAATAATAATAATAATAATAATAATAATAATAACAAAAAAACAAACAAACAAGACATCGCAAAGTATGTCCACCAATTTCTCTATAGTTGATGCAGTAAAGAAAACATGAAGAATCTGGAATAAGTGAAAAGAGAAAACGAAAAACAAAAAACAAAAAAAAGAAAAATATAATCTTAAACAGAACTCAATACCGTCAAAACATCAAGCAGTACTATCTGTATGTACAGTGGCCGACTCAACCGTTCGAAGTAGTTCTTCAAGTGACTGTCGAAGAGAAATATTTTCATTATACACAGAAAGCATCTCCTTCTGAAATGCAAGAAAGCCCTCTGTACTGACAACAATGGATCCACGTTTTACTTGAGACTGAGTTGCAGGAAAAGAACTATTTTCACCATCTGACTTCTCATCCTTAACAAGAAGAGAAACAGCTCCATGCGTAGCAGAATCCTGTTTGTTGTCTTTATCATAAACTTCAAAAGCATCCGGTAATGTAAAGAAGTATTGAAGACGGTCAAAATGAATATGAACATTTTGAAAAACTTTGCTCTGCTGGAGCCATAACTGCATATTCGCCTGAAGGGTTAACAAACAAGGTTGTAGAGATGGAAAAACTAAAAGCATCACACGACAAAGTGGTAATACCTTCAACTCTATTAATTGTAGCTGAGCATCAGCGATACTACTACACAGTAATGAAGAGATATCAAAACCGTAAAGGTTATGCTCTTTGGCAAGACGGGCCTCTTCCTGAAGTGCATGATATCGCTTTTCTGCCCAAACTTTACTAATCGCAAAAGGACGCATAGTAAAAGCATCCCTGGAAAGTAAAAGCAATAAACGAACAAGTTGTTGTCGAACAATGGGATCTTCTAGTCGCAACGGACCCTTGTTCAGTTCAATGAGGATAGATTGTATAAAAGAATCTATCCCAAAAGATCCATTAGGTGGAAGTAGTAGACCTTTTACAGTATCAAGAAATAATTTATTTTCATGAACTTCTATTTCTTCAATAAATTCAAAGTTTTTCTGAGTCATCATTTCATTAAGAGCATCCAAGCATAATTTCTCTAATAAGATACAAGAATGAGTACCAGCTGCATCTGGGTCCTGCAAAGCAGAAAGAAAACAAGCAGAAACAGATGAATATCGACATTCCATACAAAGTGCAGTCGTTACTGCTGCTGTTAACTCTAGACGACTCATATAAGGTATTAATCCGGAGTGAAAGAGCAGTGCGTAGAAAAATTGGGCATTATCTGCGGCATGATCAGCATTATAAAAGATAGTATCCGTAAAAGTTGACTGCAATTGCAAAAGAAAGAATTCCCATGCACTAACAGAATTTAAAGAACAATCTTTAAAAAGAGAAAGGTTATTCGCGATAGAATATCCAATATGAAAAAAAAGACCATTCGATTTTACAATCTCATTTTTGTCCTTAATGGCAAATACATCTGTATCTAGAGATGTAATAATGGATGAAAGATCTATATTAGTATCAGGTAATTTTGTATCATTCAAATTTAACAAAACCAATGGTGGTAAAAATCTAGGACGATTTAATTCACAAACCGCAGCATCTGTTAAAGAAGATGAATTTGACGAGAAACGTTTTACCATATCCAGCTCTTTTTGCAATTGCTCCAAATGCTCTTGTAACTCTTTCACATGCTGAGTAAGATGTTCCTTTTCCTTATCAATAAAATGTGTACTTGAATTCATCTCTCTCAGACCTGAACCATTTGTTTCTATTCCTTCCTCTAATCCTCTAGTAGAATCATTCATAATTATACGATTCCTATCATCTCTATTACCATCGCCTTCAGGTATAGGTGTGGTGCCGGATAAACCTGTTGAGTGATCATGACTGCAAAGAGGCATTGATGGACGAAGCAAATTCGTTTCATTACGTAGTTCATCACTTTCACGACGCAATCGCTCTAACTCTTTGCGTTGCGTCGCTTGATCTTCTACTTGACGACAGAGTGCCCGTTCAAGATCCTCACAGCGACAACTAAAACGATCTCTATCAGCAATAGCACATGCAATGTCATTGTTAAGTAAATCAATTTCTCTACGAAGTTCTTGTATATGGTTATCCTTTGCCCGAACTTTCTCTTTCTGACGATTCTGTGCGAATTGTAATCTCTTAATAAGATCAAGCAGAGTAGTATGCCATGAGTACTGATTCATTTCAACATCACTTAACGTCTGTGATAGCACCGTTGTAGTCGTTCCAAGTCCTTTCAACTCTGAAGTAAGGCAGCTCCAATCGGCTAAATGATTATGAATAAAAAGAAGGACATCACGAGCAGATTCCCACTCATTATTAGCAGCATTAGGAGACTCTGAAGCAAATACGTTAAGCTCTGGAAAGAGAGAAATAGCATCTCTAACAAGTTTTCGCACAGTAGATTCAAAACCATTGCAAAATGAAGTATTAACACTCGCTTCACTACCAACTCTACGATCTTCCTCAGTAGCTGAAGATAAACCTTTACTCCTTCGGCTCAAAGAAGGAGTTTTACAGGTATTTAAACGTCTACGCCTTACCTCAATTAAGTTATCAGCTGAATCACATGGTTTCTGCTCCTGCTGCTGCGGTTGTTGTTGTTGTTGTTCTTGTTTATATAACGCAATTTCAGTGCGAAGTTTTTTCAAGTCATCTTCTTGTGTCATGCAAAGAAGCTCCAGGCGATGATTTTCGCCCATCAACTCCTCTACTCGACGTTGTGAAGTTAAAAGAAAACGCTCCGCCACAGATTTCGATGACTCACTCTCACATAATTTTACACCACCTTCATTTATAGTTATGGTATTACGATTATAATCATATCGAGGACTTGCTCCTCGCTCTGAGGACACAGAACGTGAAGCGACTATACCACTCAACGATTGTTTAAGATCATTAATGCGTCGAAGACCATTAGAATCTGGTAAAGAAACACCACCCACATCAAGACCCAGAGAAGGACGTGAAAACGTTCTATTTTGGGGCATCAAGCTAAACAAGATCAATTTTACTATTCGCTTAAAAATAAAAAAGGAAAAAGAAAAAAAGTTTAAAAAATATTCAGCGACCTTGCCCACAGTAGATGGGCATACATAGAAAAGAGAAGAACGTAACACAGATAATAAAACAGTATCACTCATCTAACAGAGTGTAACATGCGAAGTTAAACCAATCCCCATTCATACCTAAATAAATCATCGTCTTGTAGAATTCCCTTTACCAACTGCTCAAGTGCACTTAATGCACTATTTGCAACCATATTCCCAGTGCAATCATACGGGTGATGAAGGAAAGTGACAGAAACCTCATAAAAGAAAAAAAAAATCACACACACTCACACAAAAGCACAGACACAGCGTTCGTTATACATAATAAAGAGACTCTGAATTACACTCCTTTATATCACCATGAAAAGAAAAAAAAAACAGATACAAGCCTGAAACGTCCTACAACTTTGACCCCATTGGCAGCACGCTGTACTTCCACACATATTTTGTAGCAGGGCAGTTCTTTGCCAAATCATCAGCGATGCGATCACGCTGGGCCTCGTCGGCTGCCAGAGCGACGACAAGACCACCACGCCCCGTACCGGACATTTTTGCCCCCAAGGCGCCCTTCTCACGGCAGTAATCGACAATGGTGTCCAGCTCGGCACACGACACCGTTAACTGTTGGCAGAGTGTGTGGTTCTCGTTCATTAACTTCCCCACTTGTTGGAGGTCGCCACGCATCATAGCTTCCCTCGCCGCGGTGACGCACGCGTTGTATCGCTCCAGCAGTGCGTTAAACCACGCTGGGTCCGCCGCCTTGCGCCGTTTGACGTCTTTCACAACTTCTATGGTGCTAGCGGTGATGCCCGTACTACACACCACGAGATATAGGGTGTTGTTAAGGGCAAGTCTGCTGAAGATGGACTTTCCGCCGCTGCGCCTGTAAGAGATGAGACCACCGTATGTGGCTGCGGTGTTATCGACGCCGCTTGGAGTGCCATGGTAGCCACCCTCTCCAACAAAGGCGGCGTTATTCACTTCCTCGTTGTTGAGATGCAGTGCGTACATCTCGCTGAGTGCCCGTGCGAGTGAGACAACGTCGCTGGCAGAGGCGCCGATGCCGCTGCTGGGGACGAGTGGGCCGGCGAGGTGAACCCGCAGCCCGTCGGTGGAAGTGTCGATGTGGAGATGCGAGAGGACGAGTTGGTGGGCCCGCCGCTGCTCCGCTGCCTTCGCCGGGATGTACCCCCGCACGGCCGGCCGCTCGTCCACCACCCGCAGCCCCGGCCGGCCCCGCTGCAGCTCCAACGCACACGATGTGTACTCGACGATGCCGGCGACGATCGCCTCCGCCCCGTACACGACGAAGTGCTCCCCGAAGAGGATCACCTTCCCAAACCCAATGTGACGACTCTCCGTACGCTCCTTCACAGCAAAACGCATCTCTTACACAAATACAAGAAAGAGAGATAAACAAATATCTGTCAATCTAGATGGATCGCAATAAAAAATAAACCTACCTATGTTTTATTCTACACACAGAGAGAGAGAGGTTGAACAGAACAGGGAAGGTAAACAAAGGAGTCTCTCAGAGAATCACACACCCACACATACACAAACACAGTGGACAGCCAAAAGGTACAAAAAGTAAAAAAAGTAAAAAGAAAAATAGATCCCTCCTCATAACCCCTCATAAGGCATTAAAGTAAACCCAGAGGGGAAACATCCCACACATCAAAGCAACACACAGAGATACAAAAAAGCAACAAACACAAAGAAAACATAACTAGAAACTTCAAAATAATATTTCTCTTGGGTTTATATTATTCATGACCTTAGCAGTCAAATTGAATACGATTCCGTTTACGTTTGTAATGTGGTGGAACCCTATACCTTACCGGGATGGGAATCTTACTTTTATTAAACCGCCACATCAACCACGCGTATTCATGCTCTTTTATGTGATGTATTAAAACAGACTTTCCAGATAACGGAAAATAGTGCGGACCATAAACAATATCATGAAATCGACACTTACGCTCACTGACATACAATAATCGCGTGTACTGTAACTCGTACAATACACGTCCCACCAAAACATCCTCATGATCCATGTTTAAAGAGAGAAACTCTGCTTCACGTTCCTTACTGTATGGAAGACGAACAAGGTCCTGCAGCGGCTTGTAGGATACAACCTGCTCAGCCACATCTCTCGACACAGTCATACAGAATCCAACAATAAACACAAATCGTTTCGGATAATTGCTCCACACAAGATTTCCCCAATAAATCCCATGACGAGGAAGCGTACGAAGGTCGACAAGAAACTGCGGTACACGCAAGAACATATCATCATCAGCCTTCGTAATGTAACTCGTATTAGGAAAAAGACGAAGGGCTAACTCAAGCCACAAATAAGTCTTACGGCTCATTGCAATTTCAGCCTCCACACCCCAAAAACCACCACCAGAATATAACTTATTGGTATTAGAAACCCCCTCATTTGTGGGAAACGTTATCACATCATGATACTCATTAGCCTCCTCCACTAGTGGGGCAGAGTATTCATATCCCTTTGATGGATGCCGTGCAAGTACATACAACACCAACATGGACCCAGTGAAGTTATTTGATCTTGTCGCAACACCCGGGAACTGCCAGCACGTAGTCCGCTGCAGATAACGACGTCTCCGCCTTCCATCAACATCCATAGATGGAATACCAAACACAATGAGATAGTCCCTCTCCTTCCATGTCTGTACTGTACTGTGTGGAATGTATCGAAGCGCATCCGACAACGAGACTTTATCCACCAGAATAGGACCAGTAACGTTTACAGCTATATCATCTACAGAAACTACTTTGCGTATTCCCATAAACTGTGTAGTGGGTGAGAATATAAGCAACATCAGCAAATAGAGAGTTCCAATAGCTACAATAATTAAAAAGAGCTTTCCAGTCCCTGGAAGCCTCGGTATTGTTATTCTTTTCATATCTCTTCTGTCCACTATAGGTCATATTAGGGGCATAACAAAAGAAAAGAAGACGACCATTCGTAATGGTTTAATATAGTGAACACAAGCAATACATCGCTAGAGATACCACATAAAGGAATCAAGGAGGTTATTATCATTGAGGGATCAACTATATCCATACACAGTGTGAACAAGTCTAATCATAAGAAGGCGGGGGTGCCCATTGATGGTGTGATTCCCTCACTAGCAGCTCTACCAACCGTATGGACTGCCTCTGCAATCGAAGAGTAACGATATTATTAGTTTAATATTCTGCAAGAACAAAAAAAAAAAGAACTCCATTTTAAATAAATATATAAGGCAGCAAATAAGAACAAAAAAAAAAACAGTAGAATAAATACAAATATACATATATGTGTTTACACTACCTACAAGAAATCTTAATACTACCTTTTCCATAATTTCTCTGACGTCTAGCAACAGCATGTGTATTATTCAAAAACCGTTTCATTAACATCATATACTCTTTCTCTTCTACATGATGAATGACAACAGAACTTGGATTCACAGAAAAAGGCCGTACTCCACCGTGTAAATCATGAAAAGAACACTTTCCTTCCCGCACAAATAATATTTTTGGGTAGTAACCCAAAGTAAAAAGGACTAAACCAATCATAGAGTCTTCACCTCTATAACCACGAGAAAGAAATTCAGCATCACGTTCCTCACTATAAGGTAGATACACCAAACGCATTAACGGTCGATAGGAGATAATCTGCTGAACAACATCCCTTGACATTGTATAACACCAACCCAAAGCAAAACGAAACTTTATTGCTGTCTTACCAACCCATCGTTTTGGTTCATACATGGCACCCCAATAAACACCATTCTTAGGCAACACACGAAGATCCGCAAGAAACTGTGGTACTCGCAGGAACATGTCATCATCACCTTTGGCAATATAACTCGTATTAGGAAAGAGACGAAGGGCCAACTCCAACCAAACAACAGTTTTCCGTGTTAAACCAATATCAGGTTTTGGACCCCACTTACCATCTCTACTGACGCTTTCATTCATATACGGTACACCCTCCATTATAGAGACTGCGAGAATATCATGCCACTCTTCAGCCTCTTTCATCAAGGCAGTAGAATATTCATATCCCTGTGATGGGTGCCGTGCAAGTACATACAACACCAACATGGACCCAGTGAAGTTATTCGCCCTCCGTGCAACACCGGGGAACTGCCAGCACGTAGTCCGCTGCAGATAACGGCGTCTCCGCCAATCATGAATATCCACAGATGGGATGCCAAACACAATGAGATAGTCCCTCTCCTTCCATGTATTCACCACAGTGGATGGAATAAAACGAAGAAACTCCGCCATGGATATATTCTCCCGTAATGGAGGCACCACCTTAGGGTTTGGTAACCCAACGGTTGTGGGTGGTAGCTCCGTGTGATCCACACTAGTGTGTCCACCAATGTTCATCACTGCCAAAGGAAGGAAAACAAGGACAGCAATAAGTGCAATAAGGCCGGCGAGAACACCACAAGGTGCAAGACGCCGCCTCTTCATGCTCTTCATCACTACTGCGTATACCGCGCAAAGGAGACAAGCAACAGCAGGGGAGAAGAGAAGTACACAGATGCAAACACAATGCCTGCCCAACACACCCCTACAAGTCTCAATACTCAAGTGTACACTAGCTGTTCATGCAGGTCACAATCCCAATGTGTAGGATAATAACAAACCCAACACCAATCCCACAAGAAACAACCTCCAAGACAGCAAATACCGTTTAATCACGAGGGATATCTCTTCAGGTACACCAATGCACCAGTATACACCCAAGCCATGTAAATATAAGAAGAAAAGTGAACTACACTCATTCCAAAGGTTAATACGAATAATAAAACCAAACGACATTTACATAAAAAGGGTATATTCAACTAATATACGCAAAATCATATATGGGCTGTCCGTGTGTGAATGCTTTTGTGTGTGAATAATCGGTTACAACAGAAATGTATACCCATACACTTCAGTGCCTCTCACACCATAAAAACAAAAAACAGAAATGCATGTGGAAATCACACCCAGACAAACTCAGCAATCGAATTCAATGCGGTTATTCAATCGTGAGTAATTTTTAGCGATAGGAGTTGTGTCGTTTCCGAAGCGATGCATCAGCTTCATGTATTCCTTCTCCTTTATATGGTGCACCATAACAGATTTCTTACCAACACGCCGCTTTGTAGGCGAGCCATGCAAATTATGAAAGCGACAAACCTTCTCTATGACGTACACCAAACCCTTATATTTGCTGAGATGCAGCACATGGCCCACCATCATATCTTCATGAAACATACTAAACCCATCATAATCTCTCTTACGATCTTCGGAAAACGGTAAATACACCAAACGCCGCAGTGCCTCACACCACACCACCTGCTGAACCACATCGCGGGATAGTGTCATGCAGGATCCCAACATAAACTCATACTGTACTGGGCCCACACCGCTCCAGATTCTTCCCCAATAAATCCCATACCGAGGAAGTGTGCGTAGATCTGCGAGAAACTGTGGTACTCGTAGGAACATATCATCATCACCCTTGGAAATATAAGTCGTATTAGGAAAGAGACGAAGGGCTAACTCAAACCAAAAATACGATTTTCGGCTCATACCAACCTCAGCTTCTAAACCCCAATAACCAAAGCGTCCAATTGTTTTATTAGTTGTAACGCGTCCCTCATTCATTGAGAGTGTAATGACATCTTGACACTCCTCTGCTTCCTTCTCCAGTGTAGCAGAATATTCATATCCCTGTGATGGGTGCCGTGCAAGTACATACAACACCAACATGGCACCAGTGAAGTTATTTGATCTTGTCGCAACATCAGGAAACTGCCAGCACGTAGTCCGCTGCAGATAACGGCGTCTCCGTCTCTCATCAATATCCACAGATGGGATGCCAAACACAATGAGGTAGTCCCTCTCTTTCCATGTCTGTA
>NW_021639883.1:156317-162807 GCF_002087225.1 Trypanosoma theileri
AAAAACTACAATTGTATGCAAAATAGACATGAACACAACCAATTTAAATCATATAATACGAAACACGTAAAGAAGAGAACTACAAAGGATATACAAGAAAAAAAGACACACTAGTTATTTTAAGCAAGTAAACCAAATAGACCTTGGCATCTTTGAATACGTTCGAGGCACAATGGTCATATTTTTACTAAAATAAATCATCAATTTTTTATATTCCTTTTCCTTAATATGATGAATGACAACAGATGCATTACTCAATGGGTGTTTTCTTGCCCCTTTGTGAAGATCATGGAAAGAACATCTTCCCTCTCGCACCAATAACAACTCTGGGTATTTTATCTCATGAATAATACGGCCAATCATATTATCTTCATGATCCATATTTAATGCACGGTACTCCGCCTCCAATGCCGTGTTGAATGGCAAATACACCAATCGTCGTATAGACTCATACTTCATCATTCGCTTCACTACATCAACTGATATCGTCACACAGAAACCAACCATTAACGGGAAAACCACGGGTACCTCAATAAGACCTAATGAACCCCAATAAACACCATTACGTGGAAGTGTGCGTAGATCCACAAGAAACTGTGGTACTCGTAGAAACATATCATTATCACCTTTGGCAATATAACTCACATTAGGAAAGAGATGAAGGGCTAACTCAAACCATAAATACGTCTTTCGACTCATCCCCACTTCAGTTTCCAAACCCCAAAAGCCTAAACCCATTACTGTTTTATTACTCGATGGAGATCCCTCCTTAATAGAGAGAGAAATAATATCATGCCACTCTTCAGCCTCTTTCATCAAGGCAGTAGAGTATTCATATCCCTGTGATGGGTGCCGTGCAAGTACATACAACACCAACATGGCACCAGTGAAGTCATTCGCCCTCCGTGCAACACCAGGGAACTGCCAGCACGTAGTCCGCTGCAGATAACGGCGTCTCCGCCAATCATGAATATCCACAGATGGGATGCCAAACACAATGAGATAGTCCCTCTCTTTCCATGTATTCACCACAGTGGATGGAATAAAACGAAGAAACTCCGCCATGGATATATTCTCCCGTAATGGAGGCACCACCTTAGGGTTTGGTAACCCAACGGTTGTGGGTGGTAGCTCCGTGTGATCCACACTAGTGTGCCCACCAATGTTCATTACTGCCAAAGGAAGGAAAACAAGAACAGCAATAAGTGCAATAAGGCCGGCAAGAACACCACAAGGTGCAAGACGCCGCCTCTTCACGCTCTTCATCACTACTGCGTATACCGCGCAAAGGAGACAAGCAACAGCAGGGGAGAAGAGAAGTACACAGATGCAAACACAATGCCTGCCCAACACACCCCTACAAGTCTCAATACTCAAGTGTACACTAGCTGTTCATGCAGGACACAATCCCCATATGTAGGATAGAAACAAACCCAACACCAATCCCACAAAAACAATCTCCAAGGCAGCAAATACCGTTTAATCACGAGGGATATCTCTTCAGGTACACCAATGCACTAGTATACACCCAAACCATGTAAATATAAGAAGAAAAGTGAAATACGCTCATTCCAAAGGTTAATACGAATAATAAAACCAAACGACATTTGCATAAAAAGGGTATATTCAACTAATATACGCAAAATCATATATGGGCTTTCCGTGTGTGAATGCTTTTGTGTGTGTGTGAATGATCAGTTACAACAGAAATGTATACCCATACACTTCAGTGCCTCTCACACCACACTACCTGCTCCCCTACACTCTTGCTCAGCAGATCCCATACCGAGGAAGAGTACAAATGTCAACAAGACACTGAGGGACGCGAAGGAATATGTGAAAACAATCATGTTTACAAGAATGGTTATTTTTTCTTCCTAAAAGATATTCTGGAGTCCACTAAATTCACATATTCTACCTGTAGTGAGAAGAGAAGAGTAAGTCTTCAATAAATAATGTTTTTAGGTTAGTAATAGATAAAGTAAGTATGATGTATCTATTAAGCCCTATGGTAAAAGAAGTGATCTTATGAGAGTTTATATTTCCTAATGAAAAAGATAAAAAAAAGTGGAAACAGAGTCATTGTGTTTAATGTTTTTATTTTTATTATCATTTTTTATTTCCTATTGCAAATAACAACGTAAAACCGCAGAGATAGAGAGAGAGAGTTCTGTTTAATTCCTTACAATTGTAATCGTAAGGTAGATATGAATAGGGGGAAAAAAAAAGAATGAAATCTCTTCCTTTTAACTCACTGCTCTACACAGGGAGAGGAAGGCCCACGTTGGATGGGATTTGAAAAAAAAAAATTGAATGCTTTTACAACAAGATAATAGTAGTGATAAATACGAAAAAAAAAGCTATATATATATATATATATATATATTTCAATTATGGAAAGGTTATATAAATGCATTTCCTTTGCATATTACCCCTCAAAGAACAGAAAAAAAAAAGAAAACAATAACGATCAATAGCAGTATACTTAGTTAATATCTTTCACAAACACACGTGTAAATCACAGTGAACAGCATACAGTAATCGTCGTCCATCCCAAAAAAAGAAGAAAAAAAAAAAAGAATTTTCATAGTAGCATAAAGTAGGTTAGAGGGTGAGAAGGGGAAAAGAGAGTGTGTGTTCTACTCATATTCTCTGAAATATGTTATTTGTTTCTTCTACTATAAAATGAACTATTTAATAAAGAAAATATGTTTACAACACTTGTAAAATGATGTCAAATATAGCAAATAATAATAAAAAAAGGATACTATCGTTCTTCTGGAAAGCAGCACAGAAAAAAAAGAGAAAAAAAGGAAACAAAGAGATACTTTCAAAACGAAATAGATATATATACCTATGTATAGATATGACCTCTTTATATATATATATATATATATAAGCGCAAGTGGATATAATCCTATCTTGTTTTATCCTTCTTTTCTCTCTCTCTTTTTGTTTGTGTGTTTCATTTCAGACGCTGTAACGGAGAAAAAGCAAACTTGTTTTATTTCCTCTCAAATATATATATATATATATATTATTGCTGTTGTTTTCCATAATATGGATGGAAATGATAGTTTTATTTTATTTTCTTCTTCTCTTATTATTAAAAAGAGGATTTCACTGCAGCACTAACGGTAGATACTGTACCGAATACAACTGCAATCACCCCAAAGAACAAGATAAGATACGTAGCACAATATGTAAAGATCCCCACCTCTTTAACAGAGAAACCACCAGAGTACATAAAAAACAATGGTGGGAGAATAATCCCAATCGTTCCTCCACAGAATGCCCCGAGAAGCCCTAAAACTGTATTTACTTTAGGAATAAATAAACCACAAATAAGAGCCAGTAAGGCAGGAATAGTCATAATAATACCATGTTTCCAGTAAGGAAGGGTATTCACATCCCAAGAAAGACAATGATAAATGGCATCTCGCATGGGAATTAAATGAAGCGCAAAGGCTACACATATTTTAAATATAATACCAATATACGCCACTGCCATCATGAGATCTTTTACAGGATCATATAATGTTAATACGGAATCGGTTACTTTAGAACCAAATTCTAAATAACCAAATAACCCTGCCAAGAAATAAAGTACAGCACATATAGTCACACCAATAGTACTAGAAATGGTAAAATAAAAAACAGTTTTTCGTTTCATTTCATGAAATATTTCAAATGCATTTAATTGACAAATGAATGAAAACATAAAAAGTGAAAGACCATCTAATGCCCCATTTCCTGTTTTCACAAACGTCAAATCTTTCGCTACCCCATTATGATGTACATAACGTCCAGAATGTATACAAACACACAACACAAAGTAAAGAATACATAAAACCCCAATAGCCGAACAATACCGTAAGGAATTAATTCTTTTCATAATCACAAGTGGTAATATAAAGAAAAGCCAAATAAGTGAAGTAATTAATCGAATACCAGATTTTGTTTGCAAAAAGGCTGGAGATGAAGGATTAGTGAGTACAGGTGTTAACAACGCACCCGTTACAATAATATAAGCCACGGATCCACCAAAACAAAGAAACATGACTAATGCCGCTAAGAAGTAATCCGCACCTCTACCAAGTAATTTACGTGCCGCTTCTTCATATGTACGAACTCCAGTTTTTAGAATCACTTTAGCCAATAAATGCATAGAGTACACAGTGGCCATGGAAATAAGCACAATATATAATATAGACATTACAATACCACTTAAATTAAAAGCAGAGGGTAGGGAAGTAATACCAGCACCTAAAGTTGCAGAAGCCAAATTAAATGATGATGAGAGAATTCCACCGTATGGGATAATAGTGTCTAATATAAGAGATCCCACATGTACAATACAATTACGTTTCTTTTTTCTATTCTCATCTGCAGTTGGTGTGGAGGATTCTTCATTCATTTCAAAAGGTGCTGTATGAGGAGTTGTTTCCATTTCCCCTAATATCGGTGAGAGTTTTTCTCCTGCTGAAGTGGAAGCTTTTTTATTATTATTGTTGACAATTGGATATTTATTACCATCTCCAGTGGCCCGATCTACAGAGTGATCATCATCACCAGATGTATTGTTGTTGTTGTTGTTATCTTTCTGCATTGTCTCTAAATATATATATATATTTATATATATTTACTGATATATTCAAGTATATTACTTAAAAAGAAATGTATGCCTACCTTACAATTAAAATGAATATATATATATATATATATATATATATATATATATATATATGTATGTCTAAAGGTAAGATAAACAATGCATACTATAAATAGAAAGAGAGAGAGAGAGAGAGAGAGAAAAGAGCAAACACAAATACACTGTGAGGAGATTCAAATAGTGTTGTTGTTTTCAAGCAAAGGCGACCAAAACAAATACCCATATATGTTATCATTATTCCTTTTCCAAGTGTATTATCATTCCCATTAGCTCTACTCTTCTTGCAGTGAAATAACTACAATGTTAAATGCAAAAAAAAAAATAGCAGCCATTTCCTTTTTCTTTCTTTCTTTTTTTTCATTATAACTATTGCCTTTATTGTTGTTGTCGTTCTTATTGTTGTTAGTGTAAACGTTTCTAGAAGGGTAGATAGTTCAAAAATATTTACTTCCCTTCGTATCTTCCTAACCCTCTCTTCTCCCTAATCATATCCATCAAGAGAGAAAAATAAAAAAAAAAAAGGTTATTTTTGTAATAAGAAAACTATTTGCATTTTTTTTTTTTATAATTTGTCAATTTTATTATTTTCTTTTGGTCCATAATCCCATTGCTCTTGATATCTTCATCTTTTTTTCTTCATTCTTTCCTTCATAATTGTATGTATGTATGTGTGTATGTGCGTTGAAACTCTATTGTGGCTTTATGTGTTTAATTCCTTGTCATTGGCCTCACACAAACTATAGAAACAGAGAAGATACAATCATTGTCAACAAATAATAAAAATAATAAACAACAACGACCATACCAATATATAAATAAATAAATATATATATATATATACGGAAATAAAGGTATGTCATCTCTCTCTCTCAACATCTATCTGAACAATGTACTATTATTACTATTTACGACTGATAGTTTTTCCTAGCAATTACCAGTTTAAAACAATCCACTACTATTTTACTATTCCATCTTCTTTATCACTCACGGGTTCACTCTTAAAAGTACCAAAGACCCAATCCCAAAGCATAATGTACTGTCCATAGTTATAGTGAAACTTTAAGTGATGTAAGTCGTGTGCACGAACGTTAAATATATACGGCACCCGCACATCAATACGTGTGTGATTTAAACCTGCCAATGTACCTCCAATAAAAATAAAAATAATAACCGTAAGCGCATGAACTTGTCCAGGAGGTGTAATGCGTGTGAGAAGATAAAGAGCAAGAAGATGTAAATATTCACCCGTAATGTATTCAATGGGGTGATCATTAATAGAATCTTCTATTCCACGAAAAGGTGTAATCTGTCTGTGGTGATGTTTGTGAATAAATGGATAGAGTGGAGGCCAGTGAAGAGCCAAGTGAAAAGGTGTGTAGAAGAAATCATAAATAATAAAGAGAGCGACGAGATGTAATGGAAGCCAAAGAAGACTACGGCAGATCCCATCTATATCAGTGAAATCCGCATTAATACGACTGAGAGGTGTATTCATCACAAATATATAAATATGATAGGCGAAGAGTACCGTGAGAAATTTGGCAATAGCAATATAGAAACGATCAATAGGAGTGAGTGGATCGAGAAGTGGTCGTCGACGTGTACGTCCATTTGAAGACTCTAAACTTTTTTTATTCTTTTCACTATTTTCATTATTTAGAGGACCTCCTGGTAAACGGCGGGAGATGAGAGAGGCGACGAATGGAATGATGAGACGGCCGTAGAGGGAAAGACCCGCGTAGACAGCAACGGCCCACACCGCCCAATACAATGCCAACATTCAACAGAAATAAATAATACACTTATATATATATATAT
>NW_021639883.1:163017-167303 GCF_002087225.1 Trypanosoma theileri
TATTTAAAGAACAATAAAACAAGAACAAGTGTATCCATCATAAACTATTTGTGTATATACACAGAGAGTTAAGCAAATAGAATCTCTCTCACACACACATTATCGAGCGTACGCGTATGTTTTAGGTGCTGTTAACATCAGCAATAAAACTCCACCCGTTACTGCAATAATCGCAGATATAAAGAGTGCCTGTCGTACAATTGCATAAAAAGGCACTATAATCATATCCCAAACCATTCCTGCTCCCGGCACATTATGAAGAAAACGAGGAAGTGAAGGTCCTCCACCAAATGCAGATCCTAATTTATCTATACTTTTACATTGTGCTTTAGCCCCATCTACGCCACGTTGTAAAAGTAACGCATTCGCATCTAAACTTGCACGTTCTTGCTGCATAAAATCACTCATACGAGTGGCTCCTTCTTTCATTCCTTGAATAGCTCCTCTAATATCATCCATTACTTTTTCATACGCCATTGTGGAAGTTTCCCCCACTACTGGAGTAGTTCCCATACTCACAAAAGAAGAAGAACCTTTCAAAGGTGTATTATTATTATTATTATTATTATTATTATTATTATTAATAGTAGAAGTAGTATCTATGGAAGGTTCATCTACATTATATGGACAATCCAACACAGTCGCTGGTACAACTTCCCCACGTGTATCTTCGTGCAGTAGAAACAACGACTGATGTGCAAACGGTGGTTTAGAATAACGACTCTCGCAGAGTAAACCCACACAGGAAAGAGGAACTTCACTATTTGGAATATATTGAGAGAGAAACTCGGATAAAAATAATTCTGTACGAGAGATTAACATTATAGTCTTTTCATCTGGAATAATATTCACACGAGTAAAGTGAAGTTTAAGAGAAGATAAAAGAAATCCTAAACGTCGTATATACTTTAAGAGTTCCCGCTCTTCTTCTTCTTGTTGTTGTTTCTTCACAGTGGGAGAAATGAAATCTTTTGTAATGTCATTATAAAGTTGTTGAGCTTCAGATAAGGCTCGACTCAGACGATTTAGGCGAGACTCCATCTATACATAATACTGTTAAGATACCTTTTAAAAAGAGAAAAAAAAGAGAAAAAAGGGAAAAAAAAAGAAGAGGAATTCACATAAATATATATATATATATATATATATAAAGAAAAAAGTAAACTATTACATAAAATACAAGTTATCAACATAATTCATTCTATTTATTTACTTTTTTTTTGTTTTTCGTTTTTTTTTTTCGAGAATAGAAGGATATTTCTCTTTTGTGATTGAATACCAATGAAGAAGCAAAAAAAGAAAAAGAAAAAAGGAAAAAAGAAAAGAAAAAACTTATGGATTAATCCGTTTTCTCCGTAGAAGCAAGATGTGTATAAGCATCCATTAATTGCTGTGCATAATAACGTAATACCCGTACTTCTTCATAAACCCCCTCTGCAGAGTGAAGTAAGACAGAAGAGATCATACAACCCTTAGCAAATAAGGCATAAGCTAAATGATGTCTATTCATACATGTAATTAACGGAATATTATGTAAAATGCAGAGAGAACGAATTTCATCTATTGTTCCAGAGACACCCAAATCATTTACTGTTTTTCTTTTCGTATTCTGTATATAAAGTTGATGCTTCTCATGTTCGTTCTTTTCCATTCCAGAAAAAGAAGAAAAAGAAGAAGAAGGATTATTCGTTAACTCAATATCTGCAGCAAGAAGTACAAGAGGGATACGAGTAGCAAAAGCACGTAATCCTTTCAAAGTCTCTCGAAGTCCAGTAGAATACATACGTCTTGCCTTAAATTGTAATGGTTTCTCTTTTTTTAAGGCTCTCTGTAAATGATATTGTTTTTGTAAAATAGTAAAAACAAGATCATCCAATGCATTGGTCATTATATTTCTACAGTAAGTCGCTACATAATGATTACCAGAAGGAGAGGAAGTGGATAATGTCTTTGTATAGATGGACTCTGCTGAGATGGAACGTAAATCATTTATCTCATCTTTAGTGAGATGCTTTAGATATCTTCTTTTATTATTATTACTTTTATTATTATTACTATTATTACTATTACTATTATTACTACTGCGTTGATCAATAAACGCCGCAAGAGGATGTTCACCCACACCCATTTGAGCAATAGAAGGATAGAAGTTCATATAATTTGGCTCCTGCATCTCATCTATAGAATGATGTAAACTATTATGAAGAGGTTTCTCTGATGAGGCTGGTATATCCATAGAAGAAACAACACCATTTTGTGGAGATTCCAATGAAGTATGATGATGTTGTTGATCTTTTTGAAAAAGAGTAGAGGTGATATTCACATCCTCAGCAGAAGAACCTTCCTTCTTCTTCTTCTTCTTCTCTATACATGTACGCCAATTTAATGCAGTTCTATCAAGACGATATTTTAATCCTCTTATATGTTTTACGTACCGACCCGCTCGTTTGTAGTCTTTACTTCGCATGGACTGATGAAGTCTAATGTACACTAATTCCATCTCGGAAACAAGAGACTGCATATTTCGTAATAACTCCTGACGTGTAGCCTCTGTAGTACTCTCTGTTGATAATGTTGATGTTGATGTTGATGATGATAATAATAATAATGGATCATCTTGAGAGGGAGATGTAGTTACGTTATCATTATAATCTTCATTAGGATGAACAGTATCAGCATTTCTAGTAATAGTATTAATATTATTAATATTATTATTATTATTATTATTATTATTATTATTATTATTATGTGTAGAGAGTGTGGATAGTATATCATGTCCTCTTACGATAGAAGCAGTGAGAGCCTCAAACACGGATTTTCTATCTTTCACAATGGCCCGCTTGAGTTTAGAAAAACGAGCCCAATGACTAAACGGTGCCTCTGGATCTCGTTGTTTTCCCTTTAATCTTTGTTGTCCATTATTAAGAAAAAGATTAGAAGTTGTTGTTATTGTTGGATTCTTTCTTCTCTTTAGTATAGATGGAACTCCTTTACTCCTATGGTGGATCGTATAATGATGACCTTCTTGTTGTTGTTTAGATGTTTGTTTACGTTTTTCTTTTTGTGTAGATAACAACAAAGATGATGATGATAATAATAATGATAATTGTTGTTGTTGGGGAATAAAATCACACATGCGAATATGATCTCTTTGTGGTTTTCTTCTTCTCTTGTTGTGTATAAACAATGGTGTGGGATTACAGTTCTGTGGAGAGAGTGATGATTGTGTACTCTTCTCATGTACTTTACATGTCTCTGACATGTTTACTGCAATGTGAATAGAAATAAATAATAATAAAAAGAAGAAGAAAAGAAAAGAAAGAGACTAATAATAATAATAATATGACTATTAAGAGAAAAGCCATAAAGAAAAAGAAAAAGAAAGGAATATAAAAGTAAAAAAAAAAAAAAACAGTTATACTGGAAATATTTTTCTAAGAGTAAACCAATATTATATCAGTTCGCTTTCAGACCTTAAAGAGATGTAAAAGAAAAGGAAAAAACAATAAAAATAATAAAGAATAATAATAAAAATAATAAAAAGAAGAAGAAAAGGTGAAAAAAAGAAAAATCTCACGATTTGAAATAGAAATAGACCTTTATCTTAACACCACTTTCCCCTACAATTGATTTACTTAGATAGTGTGAAGGGATGAAGAAAACCAAAAAAAAAAAAGAATTGAAATAAAAGGGAACACGATCCTTAATAAATAATAAATAACAAATAATAATAAACATATAATAATCATATAAAACTAAAATATAGGTATGAAAATTGAATAAGGATAACGAACAGAAAAAAAAAAAACAAAATCATACCAATACAAGACACCATATATATATATTTGAATTAGTTCATTTGATCTAAACATAGTAGTACAAGCGTTTCTTTTCCCCACTATACACCAAACAAGTATCATTTCAATAGCTATCGTTGTGAAGATCTTCTTTTTTTCTTTTTTTTCTCTCTCATACGCACATCTTCATCATTAATATTATCCTCTCTCTCTCTCTCTCTTTATTAGTTCGACATTATTTTTTCTTTATTGTGTGTCTATTTTTCTTGTTAGTACTTCTTCACAGCCCTCAATCGGTCCTTTCAGGCTTCTTTTTTATTAGTCTCTAACCCGTTATCAGAGTAAATCACCCCATGATTCGCGTTTATTATATTTTACAAATCCCCCTTCTTCTTTTCTCATTTTATCGTTCACTTTTGTTGTTACTATTAATTATTATTATTATTATTATTATTATTATTATTATTATTATTATTATTATTATTATTA
>NW_021639883.1:167513-172067 GCF_002087225.1 Trypanosoma theileri
ATATATATATATATATATATATCATCATATAAAGTGAAATAGAATGTGATTCTTCATGAATCTGTGCTGTTCGAATCTCCCGATTCCGAGTCCGAAGAGTCTGATCCGCCCTGTGGTGGTGTACACTCATCTGTAGATGTGGATCCCTCTCTGTTGAGGAAATTATAATACGCCTGTTCATCAAATGCGTCTATATATATAACCTTCGGAAGTGGATCATCACCTACAAAGGATCCATATATCCCCATAAAACTATCAGGAGAAACAACTCCACCACTAAACCCTATAAAGGGTGAAGGACAACCACCACTGCTGTTAGTATTCATACCCATACTATTAGTACTATTAGAAGTATAAGTATTAGAAGTATTAGAAGTAGTGTTAGTATATCTATCATAATCATGACTAATACGGTTATTACTCTTAGTACCAGTCAAGTTAGAATAGTCTGGTTTGGTGCTATAGAAGGGCATAAAGGTAGGGTTTATAGAGGGTGCGCGGAGGGCGGGATTGGTGTAATAAATAAGTGGACAACTCTCAGCTTTCGTCATGAGCCTATTAGCAAGTGAGGGATCTGGTGTTGGAATTGGTGTGGGTTCAGAGAAATGACGTGATTGTGTTCCTAACTCATAATAGAAGTGGTGTTTCACAGATCTACGGAAGCTGGATGTTCTCTCTTTATATTGATTATCGTTCTCCTTTTCTACATGTTGATCACAACTAACAGAAGGAGAACGTTTCTCCTGCATTTCACAAGATTCAAGACGTCCAGTACTAGAATGAGAATATTTACTGGGAGGAAGAGGAGTTAATGGGTTTCCAAAACAACTCTCACTTCTCTCTTCCTCTACCGTTGAGAATATAGGAATATCGGTTGTTTTGTTTGGCGTCTGTAGTGCCGCAATTGAAAAAGGATTATGGTACACTCCCAGTTCATACTCCGGCAAACACGTAGAGTGATATCCAGTGTAAACAGTATTTTTTACCGACTCTGAAATATTAGAAATAGTATATTCCACTTCATTTATCTCTTTTCTTCTACCTAATAAGGGATTACTATTATTATTATTCGAACTCAATGGGGGAATAATAACGTCTTTCCCAGTACAGTTTTCTTTGATTTTAAGAGGAGTTATGTTGCTATCAGAACAACTGCTAGAAATCAATATTTGCTGCGATATATCTCGAAGTGTTTCAACAGAAATAGAAGGTAATCTATTAGACACATCATATGATGTATGCAAGTTAGATCCATCTTCATACATATTAGTAGATGGAATAGGCTCTGAAACACCTTCCACAAGGGAAACACAATTGCCTTTACTGATGTCATTAGAATTATTTTCCACAGAATCAGCAAGTGATATACTTTCAGCAATAAGTATATGACGAAACGGAAAAACATGCCTCATCCCATCATCTGCAGAAGGTACAGGAATTAATGAATGATTCGTCCGTTCATCTATACTGTTAATTCTGCGAGAAGGCATAGATGGTAAACTCACTGTAAGTGCAGAATCCCCATTATAGGGAAAATCAAGCACATGCTGTACCTCATTTAAAGAAGAAGGTGTTCGTGTATTTCGGGAGTGTTTCTCATCTGAAAAACAGCAATAACCTTTTCGCCTTAAAAACCAAAGTAAAAGAATTACTATAAAAGTAACAAAGCAAAAACCACCAACAACGATACCAGATATTCTAGCTTTCCCAAATTTGGCATACTTTTTGGTTGAATGTTTTTCATTTTTTACTCCCTTCAGTACATATGACCAAAAAAAGGTCCTATTGAACACTGTCACATTATATACGATGAAGCAGAACGTCATATTATTAGTATGGACATTATACTTTTCATACAAATATGAAACATCAAGAGTAATAAATTGGGAATTCCTGAAATCACCCTTAACGCACACAGAACTCTCAGGAGAAAAAGGACCACCATTGCACACATTGTTGGGCATAAGAGCACAAATCAAATAATGTTGTTGTTGCCAGAAAATGTCTCCTCCTTCAATCCAAAATGTCACTAAGATGCTTGAATTGGATGTAATCAAAAAGTTAAATGAATTAGAAAGAACTATAAAAGGAAGAACAGCAGGTGAAACGCCCCTTTCGAGACCAAAATCTATACACACAGCGTATACACCTGGCTCTATCGATAGCTCACTACCAGCAATTTTAGACACCTTCATACGATCAGAGGTACCGGTATAATAACATGCATTGACACTCACGATTAAATTACCACTATCCAACATTACAGGAGGACATTCATTATCCAAACACTTCACGATGAAAACATCAATCTCATCAGTAATAAAATTGCCAGTTATCGCATCTTCCACTTGAAGATAGGACATGTCGTTGGTGAACATATACGGTGGATGCGACACCAGCATCTTCACCTCGAGAGGAATTGCACCCCACGGCAAGTAGTAGCCTCGCCATCCACTCGCGGTTAAGCAGAGTGAATAATTCCCAGGAACAGGAAGGGATGCAGAGGTCGTCAAATTGTAGCATCCAGCAGCAGCAGTACATTTTTTTCCGATGGCATTACAGTCTGACTGAGGAGGAACCAGCAGGTAGTTCTGAATGGGATTGGTATTTGGGAAATTTGTCTGCACCATTGTCTTCAACCCATAATAGGAACTGTTAGAAGTAAATGATGCTATTGTCGTGAAAGAGTTCACAAAACTCATGGTGAAGTTATTCGTCACTGGAATAGAACCCTTTCCCTGAACGTAGTTCAGAATAACAAGACTCATATCCCCTGAAAAAACTCCACTGTTTGGCACAAATGAAATGAGATTTGTTCCCTCCACAAGAGAAGCTGGCCATCCAGGAATGAGTCTTCCTTCAGGAGTGTAAAACCCAACTATCAGAGTCAAGTTACTCAAAGCATTGGCATTATCCACCTCGCAGTACTGTGTTGTTTGACTAGGTGAGACTATCATATTAGGAAAGCAATTCGTCAATCTTAGAACTCCATCATAAGAATTAGACGTTAAACTCTCCCCAACCATACCATCAGAAATAACTGATTCACCAATACCATTCACAGTAGGGAATCGAAGGAGTAGTAACACAGAGAAAACAGCAGGAACTAAATGTAAAAAATTACGAAAACGACTTAAATCCAACAACCAGGTATAAAAAAAGTATATAATTCTTATTATACACCTATTATACATACAAAAATAACACTGGGACGCCGATGAAGAACAATCCATATTTGAAAACAATACACTACTATTTTTCTTTCAACAACCCTACAATATAAAACTTTTCTACAAAAAAAATCATCATTCAAAATAAAAATAAAAATCAAGAAAAAAAGGATAGCAGAAACACAGATACACATGTAAAGAAGGTGTGTATCGCGAGGGTGGTGCACACGAAACCTGCACTCCCAACCCTGTTTGTAGACACATACACACACAGAGAGAAGGAGCAGCAGCCAATAGCGGCAAGTCGTGAACACAGAGCAACCGTCACGATCGAAGAACAGAGACCACAAGACACACACACAAATAGAGAGAGAAGGGCAGCCTACTGCAGCGACACACGTCACACCAAAAGATCCGTCATGAGAGCAAACCACACATGGAAACACACTAGTGAAGGAAAGGAGAAGCAACACAGGATAGTGCAGAAGGAAGCAAATGAGCAGAACCAAAACCACAGAAACAGTCTAAATGGAGAACATGATCGCTCTCATACATCACATCCAGCATGCTGATTCACCATTCACAGAGTTCACATCCACCACACAATTCAGCACGATGTGAATAAAGTGCCGGACAATAATATAAATACATGGGGAAAAACCTTTCTACAAAATATATATATACATTCGCCAAACGAAATAATACTTTTGATAAAAGAAAAGAAGGTAAATACTTATCAATAATAAAAACCCTGTGGCAATCCTCATTACTCCACCGTTCGAGTAAGGTAACAGCACGAGAATAACGCAGAACAGATACCCATAGTTGTGATAAATAATTCTCTAAAATATATGTGATGCTAAAGAAAAACCTTAATTAATTTATTACAAATAAAATGTAAACAACAGTAGTATACTAAAATAAAAACGGGTTAAACTGTGTTACATCCATCACAGTAACCTTCCTAGGCACAACGCTTGGCGTAAATGGTGATATCAGAATCCCATGTAGAGGAGCAGAGGTCCTCAACATACACAGTGCCATCTCCAGAATAACTGTGCTGACCATGTGTTGCCCCACCATCGACACCAAAGCATGTAGGCTGTATTCTACCTTCACACCAAATGGAATCCAATCGGTCATTCATACACACAACCGTACTCATTGTTGATAACGTTTCCACACTATTCCTGTCTTCGTTCATGTCACACACACGGCCAGCCTTCAAAGCCAGTTGCTGTACCACCCCACGGCAGTAGTCATCCTCATTCACGGCGTCAGTCTTGGGTGGCACACATACATTCCAGCGCTCACACAACGGCAGCAGTAGTCTCAGCCGCTGAGCTGGCGGATAGGTACCATAAACCACTGTTAACACAGAGGC
>NW_021639883.1:172730-173898 GCF_002087225.1 Trypanosoma theileri
CGGTGGTGCGTCGCCACAGCGTCGGGCATGATCTCCGGACACGCAGCCCACAGCGCCGTGCTGCTCTCAATGTCAGTGAACACAAGCGTCACGGGGTCTGTTGGCTCCTTCGGCGCATTCGCATTGTCACGCGCACTACGTTGGCGACACAGCAGCAACACAAGCACACCAACGAGCAGCAGAAGAATAACAATAGCACCAATAATGACAACCATCAGCTGCAGTAGTGTGAGACCATCGTTGCTGGGTTCCACATACTTCATAGATGGGTTAACGGGTGGAAACAGCTCCGGCACAGTGGGGTCCAGCGCACGAGACATCGACCACACAGAAATACGCGTTGCACCGTAATTCACACCACAGTCCCTNATACGCGTTGCACCGTAATTCACACCACAGTCCCTATCACCGACCATTCCATCTGTACCACAGTAAACATCATCATAAAATGATCCGTACACCATGTCATCCTGTGCAACCACAGCTGTCCTGTAGAAATAATTAGCTAACCCCGTACCAAATGCACCATGAACTCCGAAGAAAACAGTCTCCAGCACTCTTGTATTCGCAAATGCTTTTAACGACAAAGGAGTCCTCTGTTTCTTATCTGTCACAGCAGCGTGGAACTTTCGTACGGTATCGGACTCCGTCTTCTCATCGGCCCAGTGCGGCAGGTTCGTCGCAAACACAAGGCGGTCGGCACTCACCCCCCCACTCCCAGTGAACGCAGCAGTGAAGTCAGCGTACCGCAGAGACACCTCGGAGAACAGGACAAACACACGCACACCGCTGTGCTCCTGCAGGTGCTCCGCAATCACAGCGGCATCGCCATCCGCAAGGCCCACCACGAACACGTTGCCACTCGACGGCAGACGGCCCGCCAGCGAGTCGCCATCAGCCAGCAGCGCCGACGACTGCAGCGACCCGCCAAACGTCACCAGCGACCGCCGCAGCACATCCTCAACCGCAGCCGCCTCATCGCAGCGGATCACAGCGGCAGCAGAGGCATCACTCGTGCTCCCGAGGTACTGCGCAAGCACGAACAGCTCCTGCTCCACCGTGGGTGACAGGTGGATCACGTTCCTCCTGAACTTGTTCAGCCGAGGCTGTAAAAACACTGGATCAATAAAGGTCACATTCGGGACATCCAACATCGCCTCCGTGACGA
>NW_021639883.1:174309-176332 GCF_002087225.1 Trypanosoma theileri
ACCGTGATTACAATGTCTTAGGTACGTCTCCATTGCTGTCTGGAAGCGCTGGATCGCAGTGTACTGTGTGTCCGTCGCAAGTGGGTTTGTGCCCGTCGTGATCACTTGGCCACTCACAAACGGAATATATTTATCTACTGCCTGACGCCACACACTCAAAAGCATGTCCTGCACAACAAAGGGACCCAGCAGATATGCACCAACAGTGCGACTGTCCGTCAGCATTCTCATGATAAACTTCGCAGTGTCGCTAATAGGCGAACCAAACACAATCACAGCCTGTGGGCGGGTGTCCGCAAACGCATCCCACGTAGCATTGAAAACTGCATCGTCAGCAGGTTCACTAAGTGAGCTGTTCAAAGTGAACACACCACAAAGCTCATAACCCATGGCAGACATGACTCGTACAGCCTGCTCGTAATCACCCTTCCCAAACAAACTATTCTGGAGATACATGAATCCAAGTCTGCGTACATGAAGCTTATTCACAGCATGGTTCACAAGCGCAAGCAGCTCAGCACCAGGTTCAGCACGCACAAAGTACACATTGGGATTCCACGTTCTCAAGCTAGAAAACGCAGTGATGGGTGCAAATGCAACACTACGGTGCTTTGCAATGGCAGGCAGAGTGAGCTCTACAGCAGTATCCCCGAAAAGTCCTTGTACTGCCAGAATGTCAGGGTCCTCAGTCAGTGCATCGTCAACAGTCTTCCCAGAGGCCTCAAACGTCGTATGCCTGGTCACAATCTTAACACGTATGCCATCAGCCACAGTACAGTTGCGGGACCATAGTGCCGCATTGAAACCAGCATCAACAGCATGTAAAGTATGAGGCGACACTGGATGATCCGTAATATTCAATGCCAACAGCTTCACAGTGTCCTTTGCATTATCTGTATCCTTGCACAGTGCTGTGAGTGGGGTGTACACCAGCAGGTGGATGAGGCACAGCAGTGCGGTGAGGCACATCAGCGGGCGGAAGGACGTACCGCCGCCGTAGTGTGCCACACTCGTGGCCTGGGGTGTGTGGAAGTGCATAGCTTGTGTATTGAAGTTACTGGGAGAGTACAAGAGAAGGGAATGGAATGCAAATAAAAGAGAGACAGGTTGTATAGAGAGAGAGACCACAGCAGAGCAACACAGTGAGCTGGTGGCCATCCAATCACACAACACTGGCAGTGCACCAAGAGCAAAAAAAGACACAACCTTCTGCAAAGATTAACAGTAGGAAAATGTGGGACACGAAAAGGAAACAGAGAAACAGTCACTAGAGGAGAGCAGCAGTAATAAGCGATCCACATGTAAAGAAGGTGTGTATCGCGAGGGTGGTGCACACGAAACCTGCACTCCCAACCCTATTTGTAGACACACATGCTCAGAGAGAGAGAATGAGCAGCAGCCAATAGCGGCAAGTCGTGAACACGGAGCAACCGCCACGATCGAAGAACAGAGACCACAAGACACACATATACCCACACACACATAGAGAGAGAAGGGCAGCCTACTGCAGCGACACACGTCACCGCAAAAGATCCGTCATGAGAGCCCACCACACATGGAAACACACTAGTGAAGGAAGAAGAGAAGCAACACAGGATAGTGCAGAAGGCAGCAAAGAAGCAGAACCAAAACCACAGCCACATTCTAAATGGAGAACATGATCGCTCTCACACATCACATCCAATACGCTGTTTCACCATTCACAGAGTGCACATCCACCACACAAGTGAGCACGATGTGAATGAAGTGCCGGACAATCACATACACACATGAGTAAAAAACGTCCAAAACAAATACCTAAATGACAAACATAATATATTTAACCTATCAGCAGAAAACAAAAAAAGAACATAAAATGAAGGAAGAATGCATCATAACTCCCCTAATTATAGAAGGAAAAAGTCAGAGAGACAAACCACAGAACAAACAAACACTCATTGAAATGGATAATCCAAATAAAAAATTAAGGTTACATTATTTAAACGTTTATGTAAAATCTAAAAAAAAGTTTCAGAAGAATAAA
>NW_021639883.1:181577-181944 GCF_002087225.1 Trypanosoma theileri
AGAGGTCCTCAACATACACAGTGCCATCTCCAGAATAACTGTGCTGACAATGTGTTGCCCCACCATCGACACCAAAGCATGTAGGCTGTATTCTATCTTCGCTGTAAATAAAATCCAATCGGTCATTCACAGAAGCAACCGTACTCATTGTTGATAACGTTTCCACACTATTCCTGTCCCCCTTCCTGTCACACACACGGCCAGCCTTCAAAGCCAGTTGCTGTACCACCCCACGGCAGTAGTCATCCTCATGCACACCGTCAGTCTTGGGTGGCACACACACATTCCAGCGCTTACACAACGGCAGCAGTAGTCTCAGCCGCTGAGCCGGTGGATAGGTACCATAAACCACTGTTAACACAGAGGC
>NW_021639883.1:183619-183724 GCF_002087225.1 Trypanosoma theileri
GATCACGTTCCTCCTGAACTTGTTCAGCCGAGGCTGTAAAAACACTGGATCAATAAAGGTCACATTCGGGACATCCAACATCGCCTCCGTGACGAGGCCAGCAAC
>NW_021639883.1:184505-204125 GCF_002087225.1 Trypanosoma theileri
ACCAAACACAATCACAGCCTGTGGGCGGGTGTCCGCAAACGCATCCCACGTAGCATTGAAAACTGCTTCGTCAGCAGGTTCACTAAGTGAGCTGTTCAAAGTGAACACACCACAAAGCTCATAACCCATGTCAGACATGACTCGTACAGCCTGCTCGTAATCACCCTTTCCAAACAAACTATTCTGGAGATACATAAATCCAAGTCTGCGTACATGAAGCTTATTCACAGCATGGTTCACGAGTGCAAGCAGCTCAGCAGCAGGCTCAGGACGCAAAAAGTATACAACGGGATTCCACGTTCTCAAGCTAGAAAACGCAGCAAAGGGAGCAAATGCAACACTACGGTGCTTTGCAATGGCAGGCAGAGTGAGCTCTACAGCAGTATCCCCGAAAAGTCCTTGTACTGCCAGAATGTCAGGGTCCTCAGTCAGTGCCTCGTCAACAGTCTTCTCAGAGGCCTCAAACGTCGTGTATTTGGTCACAATCTTAACACGTATGCCATCAGCAACAGTACAGTTGCGGGACCATAGTGCCGCGTTGAAACCAGCAACAGCAGCATGTAAAGTATGAGGCGACACTGGATGATCCGTAATATTCAATGCCAACAGCTTCACAGTGTCCTTTTCAGTTCCTGTATCCTTGCACAGTGCTGTGAGTGGGGTGTACACCAGCAAGTGGATGAGGCACAGCAGTGCAGTGAGGCACAGCAGCGGGCGGAGGGACGTACCGCCGCCGCAGTGTGCCACACGTATCGCCTGGGGTGTGTGGAAGTGCATTGCTTATAGTGGTAACCTAGAAAAAAGTGTATCGAATGAAATGAGAATAATATGGTATATGAAAAAGCATAATTGTACAAACACAGATCAGTAATTAGATGTTGAAGAGGTAAATGGAGGTTGTTGTAAAAGAAAAAGCAAGTATTCACTGATGTGACAATTGCACTCTGTCTTGGTTCTTTCATATAAGAGCGCCGGTACGGTCTGTTGAAGGTTGTGTTGGGAGGCGCTCCTCTGTAAGGATGAAACAAAGACCTTTCTCTTTCCGAATTCCCGCTGCATTTGTTAATATAGTCATTTTGGTGGGGGAAATAGATTCAACTAATGCAAAACCCATAACCAGACCACGGCGTAGTCGTGACTCGAACACAGCAAAAGGAATACGCTGGAGTGTTCCGTCATGTAGTTCTTCCTGCTCCGTGGCTGAGCTAATCGCTAGTATACGGTCAGTAAGATCGAAATCCTGCGGGTGAAGATACGTGAGAGAGATACCACGCTGCGTTTTTGGAGACGACTGATCCTCACTGTCATCCTCCATTGGCATGAACGTCGACATAAAATGGGAATCACCTCTCCCAATCTGGACGAGGCGAACGAGAGAAAGCTCCAATGTGAGCAGCGTTGGCTTTACTGCCGACGTTCGGGTACCGAAGAAGTAGTGCAGCCAGCATTGGCGCTTGAAGAAAGCATCCTCAGCAACGGCTCCACATTGAAGCGCGTCCACCAGAGCGAGCTGCACCTTCAGGCCGCCGTTGCAAAAGACAGTCGAGGGTGTCGTCCACGAGACGGCCGGTGGTGCACCAAGTCGCTGCTGCAGCCGCTGTGCCACCTTGAAGCGCAGCCAGGCACTTCCCACCACAAACACATGGTCAATATCAGCCTCTATGATAGTGTCAACGAGAACATCAAGGGGGTTTGTCCTGCTACGCTCCTCTAGACGCGCCTCTGAACACTCCCACGTTTCCGCCTCCTCAACAAGAGTGCGTGGGATTATCCCATAATCAAGAAAAATACCTCCCACTCTGCACCGATCGCTTCGCGCCATGCGCTCGGTGGCCAATTGCATCAGGCCACGCATAACGTGCATAAAGAGGGAAGGATCTTCGTGCTTCCCAACACCCTGGTGGGCGTGTAGAGAGGGAACAAAGCACATCTCTTCCTCGATATCCACTGTGTGCTGAACAGCGTACAACGAAACATGGCCAGGGTAGCCGAAGCGAGGTGCGTCCACCGCAGCATCGAGGAGGAGAGGGTGGTAACCGAGACGAACAGCATAGTTTGTCAGCATTCGAATATAGGTGCTGGTCCCGGCAACACGACGGTCCGAGACAAAGAGCGCTCGTGGCCCCAATCCCTCCACACCACTACGTCGCGCCTTCACTCTCTGCACCTCAAGGTGCGTATTGATGTCGGCGATGGAGCGGGCCCACGTCGCGCCACACGTTGTGCCGTAGCACGACTGGTGAACAGAAGATGGAGCGGAAACGATTAACGTACACCCAGTAGGGGAGAAGACACCACAGAAGCGACCAGCAGGTAGGCGTACAGCAACACCAGGTGAAAGCTCTGTACCAAACACATCTGCACGCGGCTGCTCGCCACCATCCTCTGCAAGCGGTTGAAGCGTGACAACTGTCGGTACGTGCACTGCCGTGGAAGCCACCAAACGCAGTTCGCCCATGGCTGGCAACGTGTATTGCCGCTCCTGCAGGGTCATGGTATCACCCTTTATCCTTGATCAAACTATATAGAAAAGAGAACGTTGAAAAGAGAGAAGAAAAGTAAAGGGGACCTATTGACATCCACTTTTCAGATGCTACATCAACGGCAAAAAAATTGACCACACACCTTTCGTTCTTTGAGCTCTACCTTCACGCCCAGCTGTTGTACCCTGAAGGCAGCGGCGGTGCAGGTGCCTCTGGGAGTGGCACCACCTGCTCCTCCACCTGTGAGTTTGCATTCACAACGGTACGCCGCAGCAGACTTGACTCGTGCAGCACACGAGCCACAGCAAGCAGGATGGAAGGCTCCTTCTTGAGCATTGTCTTTATGTCTTCATACTTCGCCGGATCATCTATTTGTCGCCGGAGCTCCTTGATGATGCTGTAGATCTCCTCTGTAGCCATTCCATTAATCTGTGACGGTGGGGTTGGTGGTGGTAGAGGTGGAAGCGGCACGTCGCCTACGCTGGAACCCCTACCGCTGCCACTGCTGCTGTTGCTGGGCGATCGGTTGCCTTCAGATAGCTCACCCACCTCACCTTCTTCGAAGAACATCTCAGTTGGCTGTATAGGGTGACTAGTATGCCTACAGAAACAAATAAGAGCAAAACAAACGAGAAAGGTGATGGAGTGTGTATAGCAATAAAAACAGTCTCCACGCGAGACGGAATGCAAAGGGAATTTATGCCCACAGGTAAAGGACAGAAAGCACAAAGAAAGGAGAGAGAGAAACTCTGTCAGAAGAGCCATTGATAAAAACAAAGCGATACCTAGAAAAAGTACGATAATAGGAAATCTAGTGAGGTGCGCAGTTGGCAAAATGTTACTACAGCAGTACTTCATCCAGTTTGCCTGCACTCGATAGTAGGCGGAGTGTGTCTACGTAAACTGCTTCATCTTCGCGAAGTGCCTCAGTCGACAGGTCCAGTGTCTTCAGCGCTGTGTTGTACTGGATAAGGCGTGCAAATCCAGCAATACCAAGTGGCGTAAATACATTACCACTTGCTGTGAGGGAGTGCACTGAAGTGTTACGAGAGAGACCTTCACCCAGCTGCTGCAGCGCCTCATCACGCAGCCCGGTGTTACTAAGGGAGATTACCTGAAGCGAGGCGCTGTTCTCCAAGAGGGCCACTAGCTCAGCGTAGCTCGCCGGTTCTGTCGTAACGCCCATGTTGTTTCCACTCATATGTAGCTCACGCAGAGACGAACTTCGCACAAGAGAAGCAAAAAGCTGCATACACCCAGCATATGAGATGTTGTTTTCACATAAGTCTAACACGCATAGCGCGGGGTGGGTGCCAGCCGCATCACTAAACAGTGGAGAAAGAAAACCTGTTTTGCATGCCAGACCATTGCCACGAAGCTCCACACGCCTAAGCGTGCGGTTGACCCCAAGAGCGGCTCCCAATGCATCACTCACTTCACCCTCAGAGAGGCTGCACTCGTTCATGCGCAGTTCCTCCACGTGGTTCACTGAGCCGAAACCACGGAGGAAGCGAAACATCTCCTTTGCTGCCAATATATCCACACCTTTGCCTATGGGGTTGAGCGAAAGGTCCAGCTCAGTTATGTCGCTGTTGGACGCCAGCTCCGTGTCCAGTAGATCGAACTGCGGGAATTGCAAATTGCACGAGCGCAAGGAGAGTCGAGTAATACCAGTATCCCTCGCAACCAGAGCATACGCCCGCGTCGATGGCGGATGCAGCCCCGGATTTCCAGAGACATCAAGGACATGCAGCCGCGGTGCCACGCGTACAGCCTTCACAAGGGCCTCAATACCGGAGGGCTCTATGCGGTTGAAGGCCACGTTAAGCTCCACTAACACGGTGCGACCGCTCATGATCACCTCGCAGAGAGGGTGAAGAGCAGCGTGCGTCAAAAAATTGTCTTCTAGTATTAGGTGTTCCAGTGCACTCGGATGTTGGCAGTCAAACAGAAGCAAGAGAGACTGCAGTGCTCGTGCTCCAATGCGGCAGCCTGTCAGCACAAGCCTCTGCAGTTGCTTCGCGCCACTACAGAGAGCACGGCCAAGATGTTCTGCTGCGTTGTCAATAGAGACATAGGAGATATCTAGCGTCTGCAGGGAGGGAAGCGCTGCAGCGAAACTAGAAATCTTAGGAACAGACAGTGCGGTCAAAAGCTGACGCATCGCTGAAGGCTGCGAAAGCAGTAGCGTCGTAATGGTAACGTTTTCACTCCACCTATCATCCCTGTAGGAGGGTTCATATTCGAGCATCGCATAGTGAAAAATATCGGCGAGTGCAGAAAAGTGAGAGTCGTCCAGTGGTGGGTCGCACCCTGATAGGTCTAGTGTGTGAAGTGTGGTGTTGTTATCCACAGCATGGTCCATCGCCTGGAGCAGCGCAGGTATCGGCGCACGCTGACGTCCAAACTCGTCGAGTTCTGTGCAGAACGACATGTACGCTGCCTTCAAAAATTCCACGCGTGACTCGTAGAGCAGAGGGAGAGGGCGATGCACCACAGGAAACTCAAATAACGTCGGGTTGCCAACAGTAGTGCGTACAACTTCCATGTTCATAATGTCTATACACAATTCATCGCGTGCGTTTTGTGGAAGTAACATGTAGTACTCATTAAGCAGGTCGACCATCTCCTTGGCCTGCAGCTGGCTCGTACCGTATAACGTCATCTTACTGGACCCACGGCGCCTCACAACAACGCCAGTGTGACATTTCTCCCAACCCAGAAGATCGGTAAAGCTAATCTCATCAAGGCATTCCTGCTTTGTCGTGCTGAAGATGTACAAGCCATCCTCCGCTACACCTGCGAGAAACGGGCGGTTGTCACGGTCCCGAACATCAAAGAAGGTGAAACCCCACCATGGTGTTGTGCTAAGAACGTCAATGTAACCCGTCCGAGCCTGACTGGCTGTCAACCCAGAACGATACCTGTGGTTGGCAGCCAGTCGTTGCTGCCAGTAGTCGTATGTGTGTGCCGATACAGACATCGGAAGGTATGCCTCAAGTCCCACCTGGTCAAAGTAAAGCAACGCCTTCTGAGCCGTGTAATCACCGAATACGGCTTGTAATTCGTAAGAAGCGAGCCGCACCGCAACTGCTTCGCCCACCGGATAATACTCACACACCACATGCTGCTGCAACTGGCGAAAGAACCACTCTTGTACAACGGGGTCATCCCAGAGCAGTGGTCTCTTGTAGTGTTTTATGCGAAGAAGAAGAACCGTCTGCGGTGTAACTCCTTCCGCCAGCAGTGTTGAGTCGCGTTGCAGGTGGCGGTACACCGTTCCAACGATGCCACCCTCCTCAACGAGTTGGGCAAGGTGAAAGCGGTCGTATTTCAGAATGCCAGCACGAAGAGCCACACGCGAAATAAGAGCATCCACGGTGTCGCTTGGAAATGCGTCCACACGCTTTTGGCTTCCATCAACGAACTGCACCGTGTAGGTTAGAACAACTTCACCAGCATCTTTCTTTGTAGCGTCCTGTCTCTCAAGCCGCAGCCGCTCCGCATCGGCACGTCGTGTTGACTCTTCAATGGCATCACGATTCGTCCGGCGTTCATCTTCTAACTGACGCTCACCTTCACGCGTAGCGCGTTCCTGGAGTAGCTGACGATTCAGTGCATCCAATGCATCTCGTAAACGGGACAGCTCTTCTTCTTCTTCTTCTGCTTTGGGTAATGCAACAACACCACACACAGAACTGGCATCGAGAAGGATGTCTTTCTTAACGTCATTAGGTGAGAAGGGTGGAATCACAGAGAAACGATCACCAATATGTTCCAAAGATATATTCTTTTTATTTTCCTCGCGATCCTGCATCGGTTCAGATTCCCCAATTAGCTGCTGACGGCAGTCGGTACAAAGCTGTGCCTCAACAATTCGCAGATCTTCTAGCGTGCACTGAAGCTCCATGTGTACTTTACTGATAAAATTTGCTTGCTCTATCAGGTTCTTGTTATTGATATTATCTTTCTCGCTGGTATGGGCAGTGGTCTGTCGTAGTTGTTCCTGGGCACGATGAATCGCGTCACGCAGTCCTACATTCTGTTCTTCCACAAGTTCCACAATACCTGTGTACCTCTGTGCATCTAACTTCAGAAGAGCAATTTTTTCCCTTGTCGTGTTTGTAAACATCTTCGACTCATTGCGGACATGCATAAGTGCTTCAGCTGTCGTTTTCAGCTCATCCCCAAGCGATTTGTTTTGTGCCGCCAGCGTGTCCATCTCATGCTCACTGAGTCGTCGCATACGTTTCAGTTCGTCCTGGCGATTCTCTGCCAGACGCTGCAATGACACCACACGCGTTGACATTTCCGTTTTGTAGTCCCACAACTCGATTACTGCTGACTGTAGCAACGCTTCTCGCTCCGCTACATTTTTTTCAAGTGCCTCTGCCGCAAGTTTCTGCTCTGCATGAGTCGTTTCAAGGTGCTTACGAAGACTTGACAACGAGCGTGTCTGTAGTGATACGTTCTCGAGAGTAGATGTTAATGTACTAAATTCTGCACGCACCGCGGCAAGACGTTCATCACACTCTCGCTCCAGATCAGTTAGAGACGCTATCTGAGACTCCTGTACCGCTACTTGTGCTGCACGTACCTTTTGCTGTCCCTCAAGTCGCCTGTACTCTGCTTCTGCTGCATCATACTCAACTCGACGCAGCATCACACCTCGACGTGCGGCATTGATATCCATAAGTAGCCCACGCTTCTCCCCACGAAGAGCCTCAGCAACATTGAGAAGTGCGTTGCGCTGTTGCAGCTGGTTGTGGTATGTATCACCAAGTATTAAGTGCTCCGACCGTAGCTTTTCAAAATTATCTTTTGACTGGGCGAGTCGCACAACTGGGTGTGCCTCCAACGCTTTGTTTGACGCCTCTAATTCTAGGATATTCTTTCGGATGGCATTGACGTATCGTTGCCCTGCATCAAGGGCACGGTATGGGTCTGTGCGACAACGCAAAAAGTCTTCCTGCGACATCCACGACGGACACTTCATATCAGACATGTTATTGACTCTGCTATATAGCTGCAACAACAAAGAGAAGAGAGAGAGAAGTTAGTAAAGCAGAATAAAGAGGAAACTCAAAAAAAAAAAAAAATGGGATAAGAATGTGGTTACAGAATACTAAAGCAGGTAGGAGGATGTAATTCAAGATTTATACATGGAGAAGAGCACCACCATTATTATCATCATAAGTATCATCGTCGTCATCAACATACATACGTAGCAGGGTAGAATAACAACAACAAAAAGAAAAAAAAAGAAAAAAAAAAAGAAGACACATGCTACGCAAGAACATGACGCTCTATCATAAGTGCACGCGCAGTGTCCGCTGCAGTTTCACTGTGTCGCTGAGCCAACTGCAACACACGGCCCACTAACGCCTCCTGATGCTGACGTTTTTCCAGCAGTTCAACATCCGCCGCAACATCTGGAATAACGGTGGAGCGAGCCTTCTGAATAGCCTGATCGTAGCGTATAAGCGCCTCTCTTCCTTGAAGGATGGACTCGTGCACCTGTCCGCACGCCTGACGGAGATCCTCCACAGTATTTAATGCTCGTTCTTTCTGTGCTTGCACCTCTTGTAGCTCGTGCGTTTTACCGTAAAGGAGCTGTTGATAGTCATTTGTCTCTAGTGTACGACGACTGATGATGGCTTTTAATTCACGTTGCTTAGCCTGCAGTGCACGCTTCGTCTTGGCTTCTTCGTGGTCCTCTTGTACGCGGTCAAACATGTGACGATAGTTCGAGTTACTCGCACGTATAATCTGCAGTGTGCGCTCCAATTTAACCAGTTCTCGCTCAAGCCGTGCTACACGTGCGTCAAGTGCATCTCCCTTGAGTTGTAGTGTTTCTCGTTCTTTCGCCGCCTCAATAACAAGTTGGGCCTGCGACCAAAGTGCCTGCTGAGGGTCCATGCGACCCACACGAACGTCGTAGCGGTTACGCAGCGCAGTGAGGTTCTTCTGGCGTTGCTGAAGCTCTGCAACAAGCCGTCGTCGCTCGTCCTCAACAAGCTTTGCATCCATGCGGAGCACCTCGTGGTGTACACTAATTTCGGCTAGCCGCTCAGCGACATCCATAGAGAGTTGCTGCTTTTGCTGCTCCAGGTTGCCCAACTCTCCGCTACGTTGGTGCAACGTACGTCTCAATCCCTGTAACTGCAACTCCTGTGTATCAACCTTCACCAGTTCGTCCTCGCGCAACTTGCGTAGTTTACTTAACTCTGTCGCACAGCTGTCACATCCAAGACGCAGTTGAAGAGTTTTTTCCCCAGCACTCCTCTCCTGAGCGCTAAGTTTCTCAACCTCAATGTTTGCCTGCCGTGTCTCTTCCCGCACACGTTTCACCTGCGTCTCCAACGCCCGCTGCTGCTTCGCTAGCTCATCCAGACTACTCTGAAGTGCTGCAATCTTTTCATTTAACTTGTTCCGCTCCTCCTCCGTTCGTTCTCCCTTGGCACGATTCACCTTGCGCTGCATCTGTTGTACATTAAACTCAACTCCGTAAAGCACCTCTTGCTGTGTGAAGGACTCACGATCAAGTTGGTTGATTTTTGCCTTGAGGTTACGACCTTGCGCCTGTCCACCGCTGATCTCTGCGATAAGTGTGTCCTGCTGCTGGTATGCAGCGTGCAGACGTTCGCCAACAGCAAATTGTTCGCGTTTCAGATCATCCACCTCTCTTTCAAGGCGTCTGTCCGTAGCCCGTGCCTCCTGCAGTAGTCGTGCAATAGTAGCGCGTTGCTGCTCAAGGTCACTTGTCTTCTCACCTGCGCTTTGCACCTGCTCTTTGGTGTCTGCACGTTGTGCCACAATACGTTCATACTGCTTGTTCTTTTTATTCACCCCATCTCGGGTATCCTGGAGACGAATGCGTGCGTCATTGCGCTCCCGCACAGCGCGTGCGAGTTGTTCCCGCATCGCCTCCACCTCCTCCTCTAGTGCTGTGACGTGTGCGTCGAGTGCGGCTCGCACACCGCGGCTCTTCTCCGCGCGCCCCTCCCGCTCGCGAATGGCCGCCTGCACCGCCGCGCCGTCCGCCCGCGCCGCCTCCAAGTCGTCCTCCAGCGCCAGCCGCACCGCCCGCCGCTCCTCAAGCCACGAAGCCCCCGACGCGTAGCGACCAGCGGCCGCGCGGATCGCTTCGTCCCGCTCGCGAATGCCCCGCACGGCCGCCTCCCACTCGCCCAGCAGCGAGCCGCGGTCGCTGTGCAGTCGGCGGTACTCCGCAGCCGCGCGGTCGAGCTCCGCCTGTGCGTGGCGTGTAGACATCACCGCCTCCTCTAACTCCCCTCGCCGCTCACGCAAACGCGCCTCAAGACGTTCTACAGATGTTGTCAGCTGCCGCACACGCGCTTCGTCATTCTTCGCATATCGTGCCACAGCCTCCTCGTCCGCCTCCTTCTGCTTGCGGGCAATATCCCACTCCTCAAGCTCCTGCTGGTTGAACTGCATTGCATTCTTAAGTTCCGCCATGCGAAGATTTTCTTGAAACACACGGTTCTGCACCGCTTGTAGCTGCTCTTGCAGTTCCGCCTGCTGCGCCGCCATATGTGACTGGGTCTGACGCAGTCGACCACACTCACGATCAAGAAGACGATACATATGTGTCTCAGACTCCACCGCACGTCGCTTGCTCTCCACCAGACTCTGCGTATTCACAATCTCACCACGCACATTTCCAAGGTGCTCCTTCACAAATTGAAGTCGACGCCGCTGGTCATCCACCTCACGCATCTTTTCTTCACACATCTGCTCATGACGTGAGAGCTGCGCCGTCAATTCCTTGTTCGTGGCATTAAGAAGCTCCAGTGGAAGAGCCTCAGCTGTGGCATCTATAACATTTACGTTCATCACTTTATTATACTACAAATGTATACACCTACTACTAACATGATAATAGAAAAGTGAAAATAATTCATAAAACCGTGTGGAAAAAAAAATACGCTTTTTTATTTTCTTTTTGAAAAGTGAATAGTATAGTCCTCAAGTGGAAGTAATACCATTGCCATAAATATGAGAAATAATTTTAAATAATAGGTTTCGCAATTGTGATAAATATTAAAAGTATCCTAATTAACCGTATAGAATAATATAAAAGTCGTACTAGAGAAATAATGAAATATACATTTAAACAACAATAATTCAAGATAAAAATTATATATATATATATATATATATACACTATAATATAATATATGGTTTAAAGAGAGTGACTCATTTTACTCCCACCATATTATTAAAAAAAAAAAAGTATTCTTTTTCTTCTTCTCAGTATTGCATATTTTTTATCAAAATTAAATACGCCACGTTAGGCCGCAGCGCAAATGTTTAAAAGTTTCTGATGGCGAAAGGCGCAGAATAGAATCCTCTGCTCGCTGTCCAGTAGAAAGTCCAGAAACCAAAGAAACCTGTTCCTTACCAAAGTGCAACCACCAGTTAAAACTACACTCAAAAGTAGTAGATGTAAGTGCGTTAAACGCATCTATCGTACGTCTTGGTGCTCCAGTGAAAGAAAACCCTACAGATGCTCGTGGTGGATGTGCAAAAGAGTCTGTTAAACACGCATTTGCATACAATAAACCAGAAGGCATATTCCATGAACCAGTTGTATTATTTTTACCGTTCTTATTGCGACTTATAGAAAGTTCAGCTGATACTAAGGTATACCAACGTGATGCGTAGTGCATTGATGGATGATCATCTCTGAAACCACGAACAAGATTAGAATCCCAACGTGGACCTTGTGTAGCCCAGAAAAGACTATGTGTATCAGCAGTAGTAGTAGCAGCAACAGGAATAAGAGCATCATTAGTTACACTAGAACTTCCACTATTTTCATTAATAAGTTCATCATCTCGCATTACTTCTTCATCATTTTCATCAAGTACAGATGTAGGTAGTGTATTTCTTAATGGTTTAGTGAATGGATGCACAAGTGCTGACTGATTTCGAATACGAAACAGTAAACGTTTATGAATAGGCAAATCCACCCACCACTCTGTTGCTAGCTTTCCAAATAATGTCCATGGTGTATCATCGGTGACATACTCTACACCAGAACCTGCAGAAAACTGAAGGTGATATCTTCCATTTGGAAAAATATGTCGAAGAAGTTTATTAGTAAATCGTTGAACAGCACTATCAAATCCTTTTGTGACCACAAGAGAAGCCACTGCCTGTTCTGATTCCGGAGAATTGGATAAATTGGTTGAAACACGATAAGCACTATCCAACATAATAGAATGACGTGGATTGTGTGAAAAGAGAGAAGTACGTACCCCAGCATCACGAAATCCAACAGTAATAATTTTCTCTGCTTTATTACTACTTATATTTTCTTCATTTTCACTTGTTCCTTTTACTGTTGTTGTTGTTGTTATTGGTGTTGTTGTTTTATTTTGATTACCAAAATATGATTGTTCTGAATTACGATTGTTAAAATACAAATCGGTACGTATAGCATCTATATTTTGAAAAAAATGCCATCTAGGTATTGATATTGAAAATTTTCTTGAAAAAGATGCGTTAAAAATAATTTCTTGGAATAATTGTTGTAAACTTCTTCTACCTTTATCTGTTTTCTTCTCCAGATTACATTTACCGAAATCCAATTTGTTTCGTTTAATGCTACCTCGCAGAAAATAAGGAACTTCCTGCATCTTTTTCTCCCCAAGAGCAGTATCATGCATCCATTGTGGAAATAGGAGAAAACGTGTAGGACCAGCCATTACTGGGGAAGAGATGTAACCACCGAAAAAAGGTCTTGATAACTTTTTATCTTCTCCTGCTGCTGTTGTTGTTCTTGCTGCTGCTGCCTCAATCTTTTCTGTTAATATTTGATGATTTCTCTTGCGCAGTGCCTCAGTAAAGATGTGACGTGAAGGTTCTGTTTGTAAAAGTGAGGGATACTCATTTTTATTACCAATGTTATTGGAATCCTGAAGGGATACATTGTACTTTCCACTTTCAACCTCTGCTGTGTTTTTTTCAATACGTAGTTCTGTGCCAGATACCTTTCTAGAATGTAAAGCCTGTGAACTCGCTCCGTAGAGAGGGGATTGTTGAGAGAAGTGGGCCCAGCGATGGGTAGCACAGGCAGCTACATCATTCTCTAAGTTAATTAAAAATAAATCTTCACCTTCATTTGAATTATTATTGTTATTTTTCATTTTCTGTTGCTCTTGATGAACCGTACCTGTTCGGCTATAACGTTCTTTAAGCCACTCTAAACAGGCATCATCCTCTGATAACTTTGAGGTATTTAAGTGAAATTCAGCTGAGAATGGTACGGATGTGTCCGTCATTACTACTAATATTACTATTACTAATATTATTACTATTGCTGATATAGAGAAAGGATATTGTGAATGTGTTTTGCGTAAAAAATAAATAAATACAATAAAGAAACAGAGAGTGTTTCACCTCAGTTTTTTTTTTCTTTTTTTTCAATGTGTCGAAAACACACATATGAAGTCATAGATAAGGAAAGAGATAAAGGGGGAAAAATAATAATAAGAAGAAAGAAAGAGTATATTTATCTCCTGAAAATACTCTACAAGTACGTATATCTATATCTGTCTCTGTAGAGATAAGCACGATAATACTCAGGTCCAAGAAATAATAATAATAACAATGTATTTATGTTCATTCTTATTCTAAGTAAAGAAAAAAAAAAGAATTATAAATGTAAGCACTACACACACCTACACAAACATATATAAATACATGCATACACAACACCTACCCAACGTTTTTTTTTTTCCTTTCTTTTCCTTTCAATACAGTAATATAGTGCACACCATTACACAAATAATATTTCACATGTAAATAAAATGTGAGTTGCCCTAACCAACGACAAAAAAAAAACTCTGCAGTACATATATGGATTCTCTTTACCTTTTTTTTTTTCTCACACCATTTGAAGCATTTAAACGGAGAGTTGAGAAGCCTCTACCTGTTGTTGTTTTGCCTTTTCGAGTACCTCCATCATCTTCAATCGTTTTGCTTTTTCCTCCACAAATCGCCAGACAAGTGTAGAAGTTTTCACTCGCTTTAGTGGTGTCAATTGAAGTAATTCCACAAACTTCAAAAGATCTCCCTTCGTAAGAAGTAACTCTCGCGGAGGACGCAGCACAACAGTGTGTTCGGGTGTAATAACTTCTTCTCCACTATTCCCAAGCTTTGCAAGGATACTTCGACTAAGATGTCTCTCTACTGTGGGCTGCAGGGCATTTGGAAATGCCTGAGCAAACAGGTGTGTGGCCTCCAACACATCAAACGCACTCACTTCTGTTAAGGCTTGTTTAAAGTCTACCTGAAGTACACCAGGCGTTGGGCGATATTGACCATACGTGTTGTAATCATTTACAAGCATCATCTTATGAAAGGTCTCACGTACATCAATATCAAGATGACTGTAATACTCATCATCTCCCTCGTTTATACTTACTTCACGTCTTTCTTTACTAAGGGCAGATATATTTCCAGAGATATCAGGATGTTGTTGTTGACGACAGAGATCTGTAAATATATCCACATGCGTGAGTGAGACAACATGCAACTTCATTAATTCACGTAAACGACCTGCAAAGTTCTCCATAAGACGTGTAAGAGGATCTAAAGCTTCAAGTGGAATATCATCTTTACGTTGAATTTGCAATAGAACCGCGGCAACCGCACACATCTCATTAGGACGAATAGGACGAGATAAATGTTCATCCTTATTAGAATATACCTGTTCACAAAGTGTAATAAATTTAGTGAGGTTCTGAGGAACAGGTACATCTGGTGGAGATATGATACGAAGTAATTCCAATATATCTTCAGAAAGAACAGCAGCAGCACCAATATCATCTACTATGTAATTAATAATTGGATCAATAAGTTCAAGATCTGTTGTTCGAAATAAACGCATGGCACGTAAAAGACGAGAAAAACTTGGTGGTGGAAAAGATCCTAACATAGGAAGAATAAGTGGTTTTATAGTAGGACGTAAATATTGTTGATGAGGAGCCCCAAACCGTGCGAGAACAAGAAGAAGTTTTGTGAACATAGATGGTTTTAACTCTGTTAAACGCTTAAAGCGTTCTCTTGCCCGTACAACCACCAACAACTGTGGGTCAAGATCACCTATAATAGCTGCAGTATCTGCAGACTTTTTTTCTAATGTTTGATTTACTGTATTCATATTAGTAGTAGTAGTGGATGAAGAAGAAGAAGAATGAAGTTGAGCATCTTCTTCTTTTTCTTTTTCTTCTTTCTTACGTTGTAATTCTATCAACCGTTCATGTTTCTTTTCATTCTTAATATTAGTTTCAATCGTCTCATATATGCAATTGGCGAGAAATTTAAATGAATTCATTTGATCATGCCCCATTTTGTAAAGATTTACCAAAGCTCTATAACTCGGTAGAGCACCTAATGGTTTTCGTTTATTTAGTACCGCAAAGCGACGCCCTAAGAGAGCGAGAAATCCCTTCGGTGGAATAATCTTTGCACGTGCAAAGGCCGTTAACACACGAACAAGATCTTGTGGATCTTTATATCGATTAATATGATGTACAAGGAATATTCCTAATGCTTGAAAAAATTGTAAATCTCGTTTACGTCTACCTGCACTCATACCCATTACAATAATACAACGTAATACCCCCTCTGCATTCATTTCATCACGTGCGTTAAGAAGAATAGGATCTAATGTATTTTTCTTTACTTCATGTATATATACAGCTCCATCATCCATATCATCATCGTTATCATTATATGGATTACTCTCTGTATCTTTCACACGTTCAACTTCCTGTGAGGCTCCTTTGGCTGCTGTAGAAGCAATAACCGCAATTCGATCACGTACCATATCTTTAAATTTAATCCCATACCGGACCAGTGTAGATCGTGCCCAATGACATTCTACAATATCAAGCATTTGTTGAATATGTAATTCATTCAATCGATCCATGATAACAGGGAATAAAACATGTTCCTCTTCAGCAGATACTAATCGTTTATTTTCTGTTGCACGAAGATACAATACTAATATCTCCACTAATTCTGTTACTTCAACGGTACGTAAATATTCCTGTCGTTCAAGAATACGAGAGGCCGAACCATCTGTATGAAATTCATTACCATAACTCTTATCAACACCAGCATAAGCAGTAGAAGCATTAACATTCCCTTCTTCTTCTTCTCCCTGCTGTTGTTGTTGAAGAAGGATATCAATAGGCGGTGATGCCTTTGTAGAGTGTGATTCCCGCAATAATGTATTCTCCTCTCTTTCCATTTCATTCATTCCATTATAATATGAATGAACACCTTCTTCTACAGCATTATCATCATGATCATCATCCATTGGATCTGAAAAGGGATCTTCACGCATGCGTGAAGAAATATCTGCAGTGGAAGCAAACCGCATGGGTTCCACAGACACACTTGCGAGTAGAGACTCTTCACGACTAATATGAACAGCCGCAGCGGCCTCCCGATCTACATTATGTAATTCCGCCATCTCTTCATCAGACGGTAAAACACGACGAACTGTGCGGCGTGGCTTCGGTGGCTCTGATGGATCTTTCCCTGATGAACACCACGCAACTGCAGATGTGATGATGGGATGAAATACCGTTGGATTCACTACACCACGTGAGTAACGACGATACATGAGGGAATATTGTACGTTAACACAATAGGGAATTATTATTTATTATTTATTTAATTAATTTATTTTTTTTTCTTCTGTTTCGATACACGTTTTTCTTTTTCCTTTCTTTTTTTTTTTGATGTTCCTTTATAATTCCAATAATTCCTATTGATGTTATTCACTTAATCCTTTATTATTACTATTATTATATATATTCTCTGTGATGAACTGTGAGCTGGAAGGAAACAAACCAAAACACAGAAACAAATAACAAAAAAACCTACAGAAAAGAAATTGCAGAAGAATACTGCACTGAGAAAAGAAACTAAAAGGAAAATGGTAATAGATATCTTAAAGAACACATAAATCGAATAGACGTTAATTATAAAAATAGAGAGAAACATAGAAAAAAAAACAAGAATAATAACAACAACAATAACAACAATGAGAGAATCAGGCATAGAAGAAGAAATAAAGAAAAAAAAATCCGTGCCTGTATAACTCCTTAATGAATGTGATCAACTTAACAAAATAAAAAAAATACACACTCAAATAATTGGCATGCATTTTGCTCTTCCGTTAGTAAATATCCCTCTTCTTCCTCTTCTCTGAAAATCAGGGGGTTTTTCTTTTGTTTTTGTTTTTTTCTTCTCCACCTTCAATTTCTTTTTTTTTTCTTTTTCTTTTTTCTTCTTTTTTAAAAACCTCTGCTTTTCTCTCTCTCTTTTCCTTCATTCCCTTCTTCCTATTTGATGGCTTCTTTCTTTCTTTCTTTCCTTCTTTCTTTCCTTTTCTCCACTAGTAGAGTGCCTTTGTGAGCAACTCCTGTGCCATTGCCTGTTCCTCCGGCCCACCGTACTGCTGGGCGAGAAGAGAAATGAACTCCCACACACTGCGGCGCTGGCGGGATAACAACAGTGGGGAGTCCCGCACAAGTTGAATAAATCGCCGTACCTTCACCGCATCGCATTGACGTTGACCAAATACCCGCAGAAGGGAATACTTTAATGTATTTACTGTGTTTATTGTATTTTCTGTGGAATTGGTATGAGAGGATAGTGATTTCTTCATGGTTTGTAGACGAGAGTCAATGATGCTGCTGATCTCACGCTCCATCCATGCAGAGAGTGCCTGCGGTGGTGGTGTTTCTGAATTGAATTGTGTAGAAATGTTAATAGCAGTTCTATTAGGTAAAAGATGTAGTTGTTTAAATAGGAATGCCCCAACAAAGAGATTATACAAACCAACACGGTGAAAGGTCGCACGTAGACGATTCATTTCTTCCGTTGAAAGTGAATGTCGTAAAACCATTTGTCGTTCGTAGGTGTAAATAAGATCTTCATATACTTCTAAAGCAGCACGTGCAATTTCTCCACCAAACGAATTATTCACATCATCTGTAGTAAATGTAGATATATTATGATTATTATCTTCTTCTTCTTTTATTCTCGTTGTTGTTTCTATACCATCATGTGAATCTAGCAGTGAAACTTCATCCTCTTCCTCTTCTTCCTCCTTTACGGCTTGTTTAGATTTACGATTTTTCTTATTCACCACCGCATTCCGTTCCTCCCACAACTTCTCTGTGAGTGGGTACTGTGGTTGGTGCCGCATGCCGAGAATAACAGAGTGCTCCAACACGCGTGAGATGAGAGAAGTGGGAACCGCACCAACAGACAACATCGCACGTAGTGGAGCTGCGAAAGACTCCACACATGCACGAACACGAATTCCAACAGAAGAAGTTGGGGCATATCTTCTTGAAAGTGCATATAATAATTCCACCCAATCCAATATTTGAGAAGCCCGCATTCCATACTTATATCTCTCACAGAGACCAAATATATGATCCATAAAAGGGGCAAGTGTGAGTTGAGATAAGAGTGAAGTTTTCTGCATAACGGTTCGTAAAGTGGCTTTACATAAAATAATACTGCTTGGATAAGTAATACCTCTTTGAACAATGGTATCTACAATTGCCTGAACCAATTGAAGAGAATCACATCGTGTTTTACGAACACATGTTGTTAGCAAAAGAAGTTGTTCACGATTAAGATATACCACCATAGGTGCAAGTAAATAATCCGATACCCGTGCGAGAGAAACATGAATGTCTAAACCAATTTCTCCCGCAATATGCATAAGTGAAAGAAGTTCTAATGGTGTTAATCCAGAAGCTTTTTGTACACGTTGCATGATTTCTTTTCGTGTGAGTGGTTTCCCATGCGGTTTATCATCTGCCGCACTTAATGCCTCTGCCTCAAAAACAATATTCTTTAACGCCTTATCCACAAAATCATAAATAGTTGGAACATCTCCACACCATTGCTCTCGTTTTAGTACACGAAGTATACGAAATAATTGTCGTGTTGTTAATCCAGAGAATACATGACCCACAGGCATATGTGTTGTTTCTGTTGTTGTTGTTTTTATTATTTTACCCTTCACACTTTCATTCTTTTTTTTTGTATTTATACTACTGTGAATGGCATCTCCTACCTGATCTCGCAGTGAACGATTCTTCTTTGCCAACATTTCCACCGCACGTTGCCAGAAATGATGAGGGGCATGTGTCTTGGCATTATTCACAGCCCACATGAGTTGAATCAGCGGCTCCGCATCACTGTTGCTATTCATATCCGCCAGCGCACACTCCACCAGAGATCCCACCAGCGCCACTTGTCCATTAAAGACTCGAGGAGAAAATGTGAGGATTTGACGAGCCTCTCCACTTGTTAATTTCTTTTCATGCAGTAATTGCGTTACCCACGCAGTAAAGCTGCGGGTAAGGAAAGAGTGATGACGACTTCCCGCAACATCCATCATTTGATCTGGCCAATGAGAACGAAATAGTTGAGCAGCCACGGTTGGTGGAATTTCTCTCTTCTCTACTATTCGTGAGATCTCATGTAAAAGAATATCCCGCTGTAGTGTGGAAAGATGTGAACGTTGGGCTCGTATGGTTAAGAAATGTCGACGAACAGAGGGAACTTTAGATCGACACAACTCTGTTAATTCATCTTCACGGCGAATATATTTACTGAAGGCGTTTATTAATTCCTCCGGTTGGAGTTTAAGTGATGGCATAGAAACAGTATCTTGTCTCGTTGCATCTTTAGATCGATGTTGCAGTTCAGAAACAACAGAAGCCAGAAGCGCAACTAATGGTGGAGAGTTATTATTCTTATTTAATCCCTTCTGCTGAGTTGAAGAAATCTCAGTAGTAGTATTAACAATATTAGTACTAATATTAGTAGAATCAGGATTAGGAATAGATACCGAAGAAGTGGCCATAAAGTAACCCTGCAAGAGAAGAGAAACAGCACTAGTCTTACGTGCTGAGAGGATAAAGCGTCGCATTCTGTTTAGTTTCGTCTTTTTTTTTTTTTCTGATTAACACACTAACTATATATTATCAACGAGCGAAAACAAAAAAAAAAGTAAAAATAAAAAATAATATTAAACCAAAATGATAACTACAAAGAAAAAAAA
>NW_021639883.1:204285-223369 GCF_002087225.1 Trypanosoma theileri
TATATATATATATATATATAATTTAACAATCGTCATTACAGAGCCCCACAGCGTATACACGGTGTAGTTCCCATACGAGTTTCACGACAACCCCAACAACTCCACAACACTTGACGTCCATGAAGTACATCTTCACGGTGTGGAGGTAGACTTAACTGTGGATGAATGCCTTTTCCTTTTTTCTCTTCTCTCCACCACTGCTGTGATAAGAAACCACGAGCCACAATGTATGTTTCTTGACTCTCCGGTTTACATTCTAATGGTTTGTGAACATTTACAGAACTAAAGTATTTTTTTGTAGCTTCTAATATATGATTAAAATGTGTAGAATGCATTGCCTTGGTGACAAATGTAAATAGATGAGACTCTTTCCATATTTCACGTTGAATATCTTCTTTTTTTCTTCTTTTTATTAGTTGTTGGTGTGTGGATTGTGTTTGTGAAAAGAAGAGAGAACACGCCAGTCGTAAGGCTCCCAAAGCCATTTGATTTTGTCCATACGTTACCGAAAGTGAAGAGTGTGTCTTTACAACAGAGACACCATCATGAAGTACCACCTGCACAAATCTACACTTTCTACTATTATTATTATTATTATTATTATTATTATTATTATTATTATTATTCCTTCGGGTAGTATCTTCTTCTTCTTTTTCTTTTTCTTCTTCTTGTAGTTGTTGAAGTATCTTCTTTGTGTATCCCATCACACGTCTGTGATCATTGATATCACACTGAATAGAGAAGAGACCATCCATCGGTGTAATCAAACGTTGATCAAACGCAATCGCAACAGGAGGAGAAGAAGAAAAATAAGAGAAAAAGTCCATAGAAGATTTAGACAACGCCGATCGCATTTGTTGAAGGGCCACTTGAGAAAATCCCCCGGGAGCTGCGGCGAGATCTACTACAGTGTGAACATCAGATGTAAAGAGATGATAGTTTACATCAAGTTCTAATAATTTTAACGCGGAACGGCATCTATACATACAAAAAATTATATCCAATAAGATAATAGTAATAATAATAATAATAATAAGGATAGAATTAGCAAAGAAAAGATCGAGGATTCCTTGCTAGAAAAAAAAAACTATGAGAATGAATAACATATTTGTAGAGAAGAAACAAAAGAAAAAGAAAGAAAAGGGAAAAATAGAAATAAAAAGTGTATGAACAAGTACAAATATACAAAAAACATTCTATCTCCATTCCACCACCTCTCTCTCTCTCTCTGTTTCCCTTTACAAACATAAATATATATATATTATGAGAAATAAAAACATACGTAATATGTTAGAAAGTCAATGTATTTCACTCTGTCAACCGCAAGGGGCGAAATAAAAGAATGACAGCAAAACAAAAACAAAAAAAAAACAATCAAAGGAGTACAAAGTTAAAGAGGAGCAAAAAAAAAAAAGCTATATATATATATAAGCCTATTAAATGAAAAAGGAAAAAAAAAGAAGAAAAAAAAATGGTACAGGAATAACGTTCTATGTAAAAAGAAAAACCCCCACCCCTCTCCTCAAACATCATTTATTCCCACGATGTGAGAGGTCTTATGGGAGGCAAAGGAGCAGCAGCAGCAGCAGCTGATGATGATGATAAGATCGGTGTAGAAGAAGAAGAGATTTCCTTCTCACGTAAGATATCAACAGTTGGTGTAGAGGGCCAATGCATTACCGAGATCACATACCGTAATGTCCATCCAAGACTTTCATCCAATACTTTATTATAAGCATTATTATTATTATTATTATTATTATTATTATTATGAGAAGAAGATGTAAACATCTCATCACGTGTCCGCCTGCGGGATACAGATCGCATTCCCAAAGAACCAGGTAGAGAAACAGAATCCCCATCCCCATCAAAAAGACGTCGTACACTTCGTTTACTTTTCTTAACACCATTAGAATGACGTGAACAGGAAAAGGATGAGTGTAAATGGCTTTGATAAGAGAGATCATGTGCCAAGGAAAGCGGTGAGGCATTATATTCACTGTTGAGAGTATTGGAATGTGGATGGGTTGTAAAAAGATTCCTCTCTAACTTTGACTGAAATGGTGAACTTGGCACTACCGTTGTCCACGGCACAGTTTCACTGCTATTATTATTATTATTATTATTATTATTATTATTATTATTATTATTATTATTATTATTAACAACAGAAGGTCCTCCTCCTGTAAACATACGTCGAGATGCAAGAGAAGGGCCAAGAAGAGGAAACGACACGACGGAGGGTAAAGGGAATGAAGTTTGCGGATCCTGCAGTTTAGATAAATGTCTATGCTTCTCCGATGAAGAAGGAGAAATATGTCGTGGATGACGTAAAGAGGAAAAAGAAATAGGATCCATATAATAATGATGATGAGGATGGTGAGTATGATGATAAGGATCAACAAAGCCATTCTTTGGAGAGTTTGATATATTTCTATTATCGTGATGTTTATTTTCTTTTCGTTTTTGTATTTCTTTAAGGAGTTGATGTTTCCGCTGCCGTAGTCGAAGTTCCTCTGTGTCCAATAAAGAGATAACACCCCACAATAGACGTGATGGGGTATTTAACATTTTAAGTAAAACTTGAATAGATGTCCTGTGAAGTGCAGCCTGCAAAATATTCCATATATTATCAGAAATATCATGAAACCCATTTGCTCGATATTCTTGAAATGAAACTTCATTAAGAATATCAATCGTTGTAGTATTAATAGTATTAATAGTATTAGTAGTAGAAGAAGAATTATATTCATGATTTAACATATCACTCGTATGTGTATCTGTTTTCTTGCTGTTCTCTTTACGTTTCAATATACACTGTGTAAGAAGATGTAGTATACCCTTTGCAAATACAAAGATATCCATTTCATAGGGAGTGAAGTTCTCTTTATTCTCCATAATAGATGGTAAAAATATATCTGGTGTACCTACAGGATATTCATTTGGTAACTTTACAGCACTTCCAAAGTTACCAAGTTTATAATGTCTCTGAGAATGTATAAATAAATTAAAGGGAAGTGGATTTCCATGAATGATATGAACACTATGAAGGGCATCTAATGCTAATAAACCCTGTTGTAAAATAAGAAACCAAACATCATTTGTTGGTACAGTGTAAGGAATACCACGTTGAATTTCATTTGGATCTAATGCCCATTCCATTACATTCCCAAGAGGAAAATACTCTATCTGTAATAAAAACATCACATTATCATTATTATTAGATCCTCCATTTACAACACTATAAGGAGATACGGTATAATATCGAACAATATGATCTGCGGCTTGTTGTTGTAATGGTGAAATAGGAGCATTTCCAAGTGTTAAACACTCCAACTCTGTTTGAAAAGAATCCTTATCTGTAAAAGGTATTTCCTTTACAGCATAAGGAAGACCATCTATGCGATGGGTCGCAAGCCAAACAACTCCATTGCGATCCAAATGAATAGGAATAAAAGAATACATTTTTCTCCATGGTATCCAATGAAGAAATTGATAACGATGATGATGTCGAAAACGATCTCCAGGTTCAAACTCATCATCATCATCATCTATAATAGATACCAATGAATGATAATCATTTTCCTCCTCTTCATTTTCATGTTCAGCATGTGTTATTATATATCCATCATTACTTTCTGTATATCTCGTAGAAAGTGTACCATTCAATGGCTCTTGTTGTTGTGATTGTTCTTCTTGTTGTTGTTGTTGTTGTTGTTGTTCTTCGTCTGCTAAGAAACTGAGAGCATTTATATTATGATCTATCTGTGAATCTCCATTCGGCATATCTGTAAAAAATACAGATGTACGTTCTGTATGATCATTCACTGGCAAACCACTTTTTCCATCACGTAAACCAGAGCCTGAACTCCATCTAGGCACGGAATTCAAAATACTTAATCCAGCTCTAGGGGATTCTTCACCCAACGCTCGAGAAACTTCTAGTCCAGTAAAACTGCATGTGGATCTAATATATCGCGGTGATGAACCCGTAAAGGAAACATCCTCTGTTGAGAAATGTAATGGTGCATCGCAGTCCCCAAACTCCGTTTGTAATGAGACATTATTACTTTCCAATGAATGGCTTTGATTATTACAAACATAATTACTTGATTGTTGTATTCCACCAAAATGAGAAGTCATATGTGGAGTATTCTTACAGCTACCAACCTTTTCTTCTTCTTCTTCTTCGTTTCCTTCTTCACAAGTATTACCAGTTTGAACAGATATTTCTACTTCTGCAGTCATAGCGGAGGTATTCTCAATATCATGAGAAATATCATTAAAGGAGTAACTCATATTATCTTGACCCTTCTTTTTAGAATAAGAATATGTAGAAGCACATACTTGTGAAGATGGTACATTAGATGTTGGAACGGTTTGGGCAAACAATACAATACAGGCTTCCGCACGCTGTGGTGTACAGTACTCCATTCCTTCATTTATATTCATTGAGGAAACACCAGAGCATTGACGATTAACATTACCACCATTACCACCACTACTACTACTATTACTATTACTTCTATTAACACTATCCGCAAGTAAGGCAGTTGCTGTATTCATTCCAATGGTATCCACTAACTTCAATGGTGGTGTGAGTCCCCACGTACCTGCATAATCCCGATAAGGTGAACATGGATTTCTATTAGGTGCAAGAATATCTACATGACTTCCACTTCTCAACATTCCAGATGCGGGGCCTGGTGAAGCCCCACCAACACTCACAGATGGAGTACCGCGTCTATGCACAGATGGTGTTAATAATCGCGTGGATGGTCGACGTGCAGATTTATGTGGTGTTAATGGTACATGTGTGCTGTGTGGCGTTTGTGCGGCGGAGCATGGAATAATATTATCAGGTGGTGTGTGTGGAGAAAAGGGAAGTGGTGTGGAATCTATAAACACACATGTAGACTCTACCGCATTCATTCCATGAATTTCACTTCTACTGTTACTACTATATATACAACGTGATTTTAATGGTGAAAGATGCATAGGACCATCTGGTGTGGTGTGAATAGTATTAAATATACTCATACTAGACTCTGGCCCATGAGTCGCATCAATAAATTCCGTTTCCAAACGTACAGAAACACCAACAGCATCATTAACATCACCACGTTGAAAAGTAGGCAAGAGAGAGTGTTTTTCAGTTTTATATAGATGTAATGAGTTAAAATGGTTTCTCTTACATTGAGGAGTATTCTCTAGAGATTCCGAATGATCTTCATAATAGTATTGTTTGGATATCTCTTCTTCTTCTTTTTCTTGTTGTTGTTGTTGTTGTTGAAAGAAAGTCTTAGACTTCAATGGTGTGCGAGGAGAGTTGGATTGCTCTAATATATGTCTGGCTGTTGTGTGAGGCCAAATTTCAGTTGGGGATGAACGCAATTCCTCCTCGTATTCTTGAGCACTTACAATGGATGAACACGGAGACTCCATAAGCCGTAAACAAATCAATACTCTCTTTTCTCTCAGAGAAAAGAAAAAGAAGTATGTATATATGTATATATATATATGTATGTATGTGTGTGTATTACTCTTCCTACGGTTTCTTTAATTGGTTTCTATGCTATCTTCTTCTTCCTCTTCTTCGTACCTCCGCAACTATTTTTTGCTGTCAATAAACAATTCAAACATACATAGAAATTGTCAGCCATGTATAAACACATAAGCATTAAGAAAATAAAAAATAGAGAAAGAGAAGAAAAAACAGGGAAAAAAAATATATATATCAGAAAAAAAAGAGACTAATTACATTAGATACGAAATTTAAAATGAAAACGATAATATATATCGTTAAAAAAATACTCGGACTCACAAAGTAAAAAAAAAAGAAACCATAATAATGGAAGAATGTTAAATGCTAAATCATAATAATAATAATCATAAAATACAAAAATGATTCCGTTAATACATAGGTACAAATAAACAAGAGAAAAAAAAAGGTACAGTAGCACAGTGTAATAAAATAAAAAAAGAAGAAAAACAAACACTATGCCAAAGCCTCAAAGAATTTTAACGCCGCCTCACGCCATTTAATGAGTTCAGGATTTGTATTTATACCACCTAAGCTCACAGAACCAAACACAAGAAGTCCTAATGTTGTAAAATCAAATTCTAAGAAACCAGAGGCAGTGAGAAGAGGTAAAATAACATCTAATACAAATGCATACAATAAAGATTCTGAAACAATAGCAGCTGTAGAAGAAGAAGATGATGAAGAAGATGAAAAGGCAGCATCTTCCTTAATTCTCTCTAAGGGTCTTCTCGCATCTATATTACCCTTTAATATTCTTTGTTCATTCCTCGCACGTCCAAGTACAGTTTTGGATGCTTCTCCACCATTTGCAATTTCCTCAATTCGCTGACGTTCTCCCTCAAGAAGTCGCCTCATAGCTGGAATATCAGTAGCCAAAATAACCCCCTTCTGATCCACATCTATTAAATTAAATGCTTTTCGTAAGATTGTTGTACGTGTAGGTACTGGTTTCTTTCTCATAGGATTACGTTTCTTCTTCTCTTCTATTGCATCTACTTCTTTTGTCGCTCTTTCTACTTCCGCATGGACTCTTTCAGAAGATGATGCTTGAAGTATTACAGCTTCGTAAAACTCCTCACACTGTTGCTGCGTTAAACGCGAACCTGTAATGAAAAAGAGTGCATCTTTAGATTTAGGAGGCCAGACTATACTTAGGGATTGAGCCATCTTTGCAGCAGCAGTATTCCACTGAGAAGATTTATCACCAAAAGAGAATACCCCTTTATCTACATTATTCCTTCTAGAGGCTTGCATGTCCTTTTTTAAAGAAATTGAACGTTTTTTTTTCTCACGCATAATGTGCGTCGGTGATGAAAGGTTCTGTGAAGAAGAGGTACGCAAAACTGGTTGTGGTCGCATTTTATGTGGATATACATCCCTACTAGAAGGCATTGGAATATCATTACGTGTTGAACTCATTCTATTATTGTTATCTTGCGGAGTTCCTTTTCTATTAAATATATCCACAAATCCACTAAGTGTAGAAGCTTCTGTTGCTTGACGTCTATTCACACCTTCCATGACTTCAGGAATGGTATCCGCTTTACGTGCTTCTATTATACGACGGACGAGAGCCGCAATTTCCTCTCGTTGAATATCGTTAAACATTCTCCAATGTTCTGTGTACATCTTTGCTTGAATAATTCCATCTTCTAACGAAAAAAGTGAGGGTACTGATGGACCATTCATAGTGCTTGGGTATGGTACGGGTGCTACTCCCGCAGCATGGGGAGAAGATTCACCTGAATGAAAAGAAGATTCCATTTCATCCTTTGTTTCAGGTTGTAATTTTTTTTGTTCCTCCTTACCGTTCCCAATAGAACTCTTTCGTACTGGAGGTTTAACGCCATCAGAAGAAACGCTTGGGGGAACTGTTACATGAAAATGAGTTTTTGTCTCCACTTTTGCATTGGCTTGTAGAGTCTCTTCACTTTTCCCTTTGGTCTTAACAGAATTTGATTTTACCTTTCCTTTTGAAGAAGGAGGAGTAGTAGGTATTGTCTCATTTCTTTCTGTAGCGGATTGAGTACCACTGGAAGGAATATTCTTTCCCTTAGATGATCCAATAAGAACAGGCATAGAAGTAGCTTTAACCAATTCATTTTTTTCTCCTGTACTTGATAAACCTTGAGCTTTAGGTGGAGGAAGAGTTTTTCTTCTTGAAGATGGTCTTTTCTCCATTTTATCCTTCATTGATACTCCTGTTACTGATGATGACAGTGGTGGGTTAGCTACTGGAGCTTGAGTAGATGTATGCGGTACAGAGTCTAGTTTAGCTGCGTCCGAAACTACTGGTGCTTCCCCTTTTTTTTCTTCTTCTTCTTCTTCTCTTGCTTCACTTTTTTCAACAGTTTCAAAAACAATAGTAGAGGCACTACTATCAACATGATGACCATAGGTATCTTTAGGGGTAGCAAAAGGTTTATCCTCTTTTGTTGAAACCTTATTGGCAGGATCTTCACTTAATGGGTCATCTACAACATGAAACATGATGCTATCATTTCGGGAGATTCCAGCCTGTTCCATTACATCCTGCTGTTGTGAACTATTAGCACCCTCCACATGAAAGTTAATGGATTCATCAGCTCCTTCAATTTTCGGGTAATCCGATTGTCTACGACTCGAATCACATGAGTCTCGTTTGGATTCATTTTGAACAGTATTCAAAGGTGGATATTTAACAGGTGGAAGTGCAGGCATACTTGCAAGAGACAAATTACGGGAGGCACCCTCTGTGTGAAATTGAATACTCTCACTGTAATCTGAAGCAGCATCATCGTGCTCTGCTGCAACAACATTAGAGGTTCCATTGGATCGATGACGCTTTGGTGATGGTACCGCTGGATGTTGCATATCTCGTCTGGTTGATTGATGTAGTGGTGGTCTATTAAGAACAGGTTTGCTAGTCTTCATAGCCTCTTTATGAGAGTGAGAACTAGGTGGCACGGCACTCTTCGCAGACCCGTGGTCACTCTGCTCAAAAAACATGATTGAACCAGACTCACTCATTTTGGGGTATCGCGAGGAATATTTAATAAAAGTAGGTACAGAAAAATCCCCTTGTACTGTGGGAAGAGAAAAAAAACGAAAAAAAAAGAAAAAAAAGAGAAAATGTGTTGCAAAAAGAATAAAAGAATAGATATAAAAACAAATATAACAGCATTCTTTAATTTAAAAGGTGGAAGAAAAACCAATAAAAATCTTGATAAACACGTGACATTAGTAGTCCTTCCCTTCACCTTACTTTCAATATGGATTCCAGACATCGCAAAGATAACGGGGTCGAAAGACACAGAGTCACATACACGCATCCCTAAAGATAGTAAACATAAAGAGCAAAATGAGCGAAAAGATACAACAACGATTTCTCAAATTGTAAATCTCATGATATAAGATCCCTGCTACTGAAAAAGCAGAGTTGGCGTTGAAAAATAACATAATAGTCTTTCAATCTAAACATAGAGAGACACGTATTTTTTATTGTTTGCCTTGTAAAAATAGAGTTGAAAACCCAATAAACAGACGCTTTGGTTTTTAATAACGAAAGTTTGGATCCGTGGCTCTCAATCCATAGCCCATATTTGGGGGTGGTGGCCCCGGATACGGAGCCTGAGGTGGTGGCGGTGGTGGCTGATAATATCCCTGTGGTTGTGGTTGATAATATCCCTGCGGTTGTGGAGGTGGTGATGGTTGATAATATCCCTGTGGTTGTGGAGGAGGTTGTTGATAATACCCCTGCGGTTGTGGTGGTGGTGGTTGATAATACCCCTGCGGTTGTGGAGGTGGTGATGGTTGATAATATCCCTGCGGTTGTGGAGGTGGTGATGGTTGATAATATCCCTGCGGTTGTGGAGGTGGTGATGGTTGATAATATCCCTGCGGTTGTGGTTGTGGTGGGTACTGTACTGGAATACCTTGTGCAATTGCTGGTCCTACATTAGGATTCATGGGTGTATTGTTTGGATTGCTTGAAATAGTAGCAGGAGCCCCTCCAGTAGGCGGTTTAGCACCTGGTTTTAGTGCGGGATCATTATTAATATCAGTTGTTACTTTCCACATATCACTTGGTAATGGATCTTTCCCAAAGTCGCATGCTAACACACGAAGATGCAATTCAGCATTAGTTTTTGAATGAGCCAACATATACCACGCATCCTGTACCACTCCCCTCGTTAGGTTAGACAGTGAGAGATTGTAGCTTCCCATGATGTCATCCACAATGACATTTTTGTTCCATAATTCAATACATACCTGTACAGTGTTCTCATCTGCCACCTGGAAACGAAACGTCTCATTCCATACAGGATTAAGAGTATTGTCAATGACCTTCGTCTTGTATGATTTATCGCCAAGACGGACACGACAGTAAGGATCTGGTAAGCTTATAACTTGACTGTCGTGTAGATTACGCGCACCACAAATACATACCTGAAGCTTTCCCATTACTTTGAAGAAATAGTACGAACTACAGATCATAGAGAAAGAGAAAGAGAAAGAGAGAAGGATAAAAGAATAAAATACAGAGTAAATAGTAAATTATTAGAAAACAATGTTGCAGATAATAAAAACTAAAACCTAAAAATAAAAATAATAAAAATGGTATCATTGTATATGTATTTTCATTCCACAACGAATCTAAGAAATAGTAGTAATAATAGTAGTGGTAGTAGTAGTAGTATTAAAAAGGAATTGTGAGAGTATTCTTATGGTCTCCAAAAAACAGGTGTTGCCATGGGAACCGGCCTATTTGGTAATATAGAGTTGGAACCCATGGCAAAAGAATTATGCTGAACAAGACCCACACGCACACGCAAGGCAAATTGCACAGAGTATGACGATGCACTAGTTAAACGAACAACACGGTCTAAAACTTCACCTTTCCCTTCAAGTGGAATACAGAACTGATATTTGGCGAGGCAGTCATCAGAACTAAAGGTATTACGCCACAGTTCCAACATAACTGTGGGAATTCTGTACGGTGGCACCATCCATGGGAGTCCACGTGAGCCCAAATGGCTCTCACTCTCGAGTTGCTGCTGCTTCTGCTGCCGTAGATGAGGTAAGTCTGTTGTAAAATGTTCTCCCAGTCCACTGGAATACTGGGGAAAACTTGAAATAGGCCCACTTTCTATCACTGGGGCAGGAGTCACCGCAGAAATATGAGGAGAAAGCCCTGGTGGTGAGGAAGGCGTAGGCAGCGAAGAATGAGGATGAGGATGAGGATGAGGAGCGGAAGGAATAAGTGCAGTCGGTGTGTTGTCGAGGTGAAATACAAATAACTCGTTCCATGTCATATCATCACTATCGCCAAGAACGTCAGTTCGTTGGACAGTAGAGCCTACGCGTGCCACAACGTAAAGACCAGCACGCTTAAAATCCCCAGCATCTTCTGAAAGAACATCAAGATTAAGAATACGAATTTTAATTATAGAAGAAGGACTAGACATTTTAAATCTACACGGAAGGTTTTCTTTTTCTTTTTTTTAAAATAACAAGAAAGAAAAGATGGATAAGAAAAATAGATAGGACCTTTTTGACCCCCCAGTCAGCAAAAAGAAAAAAACAAAAAAAAAAACACTTTAAAAGCCAATGATAAAAGAAATGAATACTACACAATATAAGCAGCGCTTAATACGCTAAATTCAAAAAAAAAGGTAATTTACTACTCTTAATTTAAATATCTCGTAATGTGAAGTAAAATGAGATCTCATCAAGAAAAAGAAACGAATTCTCTCTTATTTGTTTTTCTTATTTATTATTTCGCTTCCTCATTTAGGAGACCTCTAGTTAATTATTTCTTTGTATTTGATATAGATACAAAATCTCTCTTCGCTGACCGTAGTAATACTAGACGAAGAGAAACCAAATACCAAGAAAAAATAATGGTTTTTATTATTATTATTATTATTTCATTTTTATTTCTACGTACGCTTTTTTCGGTCAGAGGGTCTCGTAGTGCGCCTCCCAAGATACCTTACCACATCATCATATGTCAACACCTCCTTTTCTAGCAAGTGTTTTGCCAGTATTGCCATATCTTCTTTTTTTGACATTAAGAGTTTGTAGGTGGTATCATACAATTCATCTACCAGTTTCTTTGCCTCCTCATCCATTAAATTTGCTAGTTTAGGTCCAAAAGGTTTCACAATGCGTGTTGAGGCACTCCCTGGTGCATCAAAGACTGCCCTCGACTCAAAGGCACTAACGTACATGTATGCCATCTGTGTCACCTTACGTAGATCATCACTAGCCCCAGTGGAGAGGTGATTAAAGAAAATCTTCTCTGCGACACGACCGCCTAATGTGACGCAAATAGAGTCACGCACTTCCACTGCAGTGCGCATAGAATTCTCACTTGGCAGGTACTGCGCGTACCCCAATGCGGACCCCCCTCTTGGGACGATGGAGACCTTCATAAGCGGATCAGCACGGTGTAGAAACCATCCAGCGACGGCGTGTCCAGCCTCGTGGTGGGCAACGACGCGGCGCTCGAAAGGCGTCAAGATGCGGCTGCGGTGCTCAACGCCGGCGAGGACGCGATCGACGGAGCGCTCGAGATGTCGAACGTCAACGTGAGTGGCGGCCTCCCGCGCGGCGAGAATGGCCGCCTCGTTGCAGACACTCGCGATGTCGGCGCCGACGAGGCCCGGGCAGAGATCGGCCATGCGGGCGGCGTACGCCTCGAGGAGGGCGCGTTCCCGGACCCCCCGCCGGGCGAGTCGGGCGGTGAAGTCGAAGGAGGCGTGGCCGAGCCGCCGCTCCTCCGCCGCCAGCCGCTCCCGCTCCGCCTCCAGCGCCGCCTGCACACCGCCCACCACCAACGCCGTGCTACCCACAACATCCCCACCACTACTGGGAGTCGTAGTAGTCGTAGTAGTAGTAGTAGTAGTGGGAGAAGTAGTAGAGATAGAGTTAGGGTCCTCCTTGGGATGGGTGGGGTTTGAGGAAGTGTCTTGGATGGTTTCTGTCTCTTTCTCTGTGTTAGTCGTTGTCTCCTTCTTTTTCTTTGCCTCTTCAGAGGAGGTCACACCATTAGAGACGGCGGTGTCCTTCATTTCATCCTCCTTGTCCACTAGCTTTAAACCACTAAGGTGGACCTTAAAAATATCCACTCGCTCCGAAAGGACAGGGACATCAATGTGAATAATACGATCAAATCTTCCAGGACGAATAAGGGCAGGATCTAACTGCTCTTGAGGAACATTACTTGAAGCAAGAATCATAACATCACCACGACTTGCTGTACTAAAACCATCTAATTGTGCCAAAAGTTCATTTAAAGTATGTTCCTGTTCTTGTTTTTCACCATGACCTGCTCCACTTCGCTTTAAACCAATTGCATCAATTTCATCAATATATACAACACAACGTTGTTTTTTAGCCACCTCAAATAACTGACGAACACGTAATGCACCCATACCTACATAAAGTTCAACAAAATCTGATCCACATACAGGAATAAATCCAACACCACTCTCTCCTGCAACTGCTTTAGCTAATAATGTTTTTCCTGTTCCAGGAGGTCCAAGTAAAAGAGCACCTGTTGGAATTTTTGCTCCTAATGAAGTATAACGTTCTGGATGGCGCAAAAAATCCACTACTTCTGTAATTTCATGTTTTGCTTCTTTCATACCAGCAATATCATGAAATCGTGTATTAGAAGTATGCTCCACGCGAAATACCATATCTTTAATTTTTTGTGATTTTTTTCCTGCCTCCATAGTCATTGTAAGTGATTTTCCAATAGAATTAGAAAGAATCATTACAAAAACAGGAAAAAATACAAATGGTACCACCCAGGCAAATATACCAAGTCCTACAAGTGCTGTTTCTGCTAATGGTGTACCTTTTACTACTAATTCAAATGTTCCAGAGTTGGAATCTTCTGAATCTTTTTTTTCTAATTTTGCTTTTATTTGTGCGGTACGCAATTGATCCAATCGTTCTTGAGTATGTTGATCATCCACTAATCCAAGATATACTTTGGCATCCTCCAAGTAAACTTGAGCATAATTATGATAGAGATGAATACTCTCAACAAGATCCGCATGTTTAATAAGTGAAGCCCAGCCTGTTTGTTTACCAAATGGCTTTGATAACTTATACAACACATACGATACTCCAAACATAACCAATACAAAAAGCAAAGCACGTGCTAAGAGAAATTCTTCATTACCATCATCATCTGAAGATTTTGAATCATCCTTATTACCATCATTTTTCTTCTTATTACTACCTTCATTCTGTTTAGAACCATCTCCATCTGGTTTCTTTGATAGATCTGCATGTTTAACTCCCAACATCGTTCGATATGTGAGTAACACATTTTCCAAAGAGAGTAAAGTACGAGTATGAGAGGGTAGTGAAAGCATTACATCTCTAAGAGCGGTACTACAAGAGAAAAGTCGTTTAAATTTTTTATCATCATTTATATTACTTTGCTTTGGTCCTCCAGTGCTCATAAAATACTTTGCTGACTCCACACGGCATGACCACAGCGAATACTGCAGTGGAGTACATTTAAGCAATGGGCGATGAAGGGCGAAACGTCGACTAGATGTAAAGTAATGCCTTAACATGCCTCACACTACGCTCTAAAGTAATGAAAAGAAAAGAAAAAAAAAGATATCCGAAGAAAAATAACAAGAAAGCAAACAATAGAAAGAAGTCGAACATATTTAAAAAAAAATGTATAAAAGGAATGAACAGTAAGAGAAAAAAAAAAACTCACTGTAGCACTTAAGAAAATAATAATAATAATAATAATAATAATAATAATAATAATAATAAACTGTTGAGAAAGCAAAAAAAAGACTCTATATATTTCCAATTTCCTTAGTATCTGTTATTCTATTCAAGCAATACACAAATACGCCCATAGTTCACAGAAAAATTCGTGGAAACTTCCGTGCAAGAGATGTAGAATACAGAATAAACGGAGGATAAGAATGAGCAAACAATAAAAGCAAGAAGAAGAAGTAAAAATGCAAAAAAAAAAGAAACCATGGAAGGACAAATCGAGAAATATTCATTAAAACCAAGAATTAAGTCATCCTTCGGTATGAAAGCGCAAATTAAACTGAACTGAATAGCAAAGTTTTCTCTTCTTATTTATTTTTATTTTTATTTTTCCTTTTAATTCTTATTTATCAATTGAGAAGAACCATAAAGTTCCTGTGTCTGCCAGGAAAACGGCATGGGTGCATCCATTGTCCTTTCTCTTATATTTCGTCCACTTACCAAATCATTTGAATTAAATACAGAAATAGGTCCACTAGTCGATGGGGACGTCATCTTTGATGTGTTGTTGTGAAAAGTATTTGTCTGTGTAAATCTATAATCTCTCCCAGTGGTATCTTCTTCCGTACCGCCCTTTCGTATGAGATCGTAATGATTTCTGGAAGAGACACCACCCAAATGAAAATCTTCGGGATAAACAACATTAGAGGCGGCATCGCCATATCGTTTAGCCGAACAGGAGGCAGAAGCTTCAAAACAGACGGAAGGATCTCTCGCTGATTTTCCTCGTGGAATACTCACATCTGAATTTTCTTTCCCAACTCCAGTATTGGATGCCACTGGATCATAATAACGATTTTTATTTATAGTAGTATTATTATTATTATTATTATTATTATTATTATTATTATTATTAGTATTATTATGAGTATGAGTATTATTATTATTAAGAGAAGGATTTGCTTCTGGAGANATCATCACAGAGAATAGCTATTCACTTACTCCAATCTGTAAATATTATTAGGTCTAAACTAACACTTACACCCACTTGATTTCTTTTCTTTTGTTTTATCACCTGAGCAGCAGCCGGATAACTTTACCTTTTTATTCTTCTTATTTGCTGCCGAAGAGGCTTGTGAAGGTGAAAAGGTTTTTCTTGCATTTATTTCCGCCCGTTTTAATCGCTCATCCAGTTTTCTTTCAAAGTCTGCTGAGTTTTCACTATTCTTATCCTCTTTATTTTGCCGTTTCTCTTCCCTATCCTCACTCCCTGGATTGGAATCACTAAATGCCACCCATTCTCTAAGAAATGAAGGACCTCCCAAACGACTGTTATTAATAGCCGTGTGAGAGACATTAGGTGGTCTGGCACTATCATGACTACTCTCAGAGTGTCTATCCACATCACGCTGTGGGGATTCACCTTTATCGTGAGAAGTGTTCATTTCTTTATTTCCAGCTGCAGGTCCATTTGGTTTATTATTATTATTATTATTATTATTATTATTATTATTAGTATTATTATGAGTATGAGTATTATTATTATTAAGAGAAGGATTTGCTTCTGGAGACTTTGTACTCCTTAAGGATGATTCTCTTGCTGGACGTAATGCACTTTCTTCCTGATTAGGTGCTGCTCTTTCCAATGCTGAGATGACGGCAAGAAGATAACCCGTATTGAGTCCAATATACCGCCGCATAGATGTATCCGCAACCGAAGAGGCCTGATCCATGAGAGAATTAAAATGAGCATCAAAGTCTTTCTTTTGCCTTTCATATGTTCCTAGTGCCGCATCTCTTGAGGCCACTCGTTTTTTATATGTTTTACTTCCATCCAAACTTTTCTGTTTTTTTGAGTATTGTACTTCCTTCTTTTCCACCACTTGATGAAGAGAATTATACTTTTCTAGGGCTTTTTTACAAACATGTGCTCGTTTCTCTGCGGTCTGAAGGGATGATTGTAAACGATTGACGGGATCCACCACATCTAAATGAACGGCTTTATTGTAAGTGAGAAAATACATTCCATCCTTAAGTCTTCGCATCTCTTCTGTAAATCGTTTCATCATCATTTTTGTTTCCTCATTACAGAATCGCATAGATGTGAGGGAATCAAAGGCAAGACTTACACTTTCAAAGGCATCGCGAAGTTCATTCATAACGCCCATCGTGCGATGCATGGCCTTTTCAAAGCAGCGAAGAGACTCATGAAGTGAACTCATGTCTCTGCATTTCGCATCAAAGTACTGATCCTGATGCATAGTGTTAATAGTTATTTATATAAATAATAATATTATTGTAAATATATAAATATATATATTATATATATACACGTATATGTTTATGTATATATATGTTTTCGTTTTTTTTCTTCTTTTTCTTTTTTTTTCTCTTTCATGTTGTGATGAGAAAGCAAAAAAAAAAAACAAATAGTATGTGTGTGTAGAGTACAAACAGCAGTATCAAGTAGTAAAACTAAGAAAAGGAAAAAAAATAACACTATCACATTATCATTATCAAGATAAATGGACGTATACATTGGAATAGAAATAAAAATATCACGATTCAATAAGAAAAAAAAAACAGAGAAACGACAAAAAAAAAACGAAAGAATATAAATATTCAAAATGCTCATAACATTTCTAAAACATATATACACAGACACCATATATATATATATATATATAAATATATATATATCCCTGTAAGAATAAAGATTATTACCAGTATATTCACTTCTGATCCATCATCACAGAGAATAGCTATTCACTTACTCCAATCTGTAAATATTATTAGGTCTAAACTAACACTTACACCCACTTGATTTCTTTTCTTTTGTTTTATCACCTGAGCAGCAGCCGGATAACTTTACCTTTTTATTCTTCTTATTTGCTGCCGAAGAGGCTTGTGAAGGTGAAAAGGTTTTTCTTGCATTTATTTCCGCCCGTTTTAATCGCTCATCCAGTTTTCTTTCAAAGTCTGCTGAGTTTTCACTATTCTTATCCTCTTTATTTTGCCGTTTCTCTTCCCTATCCTCACTCCCTGGATTGGAATCACTAAATGCCACCCATTCTCTAAGAAATGAAGGACCTCCCAAACGACTGTTATTAATAGCCGTGTGAGAGACATTAGGTGGTCTGGCACTATCATGACTACTCTCAGAGTGTCTATCCACATCACGCTGTGGGGATTCACCTTTATCGTGAGAAGTGTTCATTTCTTTATTTCCAGCTGCAGGTCCATTTGGTTTATTATTATTATTATTATTATTATTATTATTATTATTATTATTATTATTTACTTTATGCTTATTGCTGTTTACAAGTATAGATGTCACACATGGATCCACATGTTTGGGAGTTTCTACAGTATCTTTTGATGATGAGACTTGTTGGGGTAAAATATTATTATTATTATTATTATTATTATTATTATTATTGGATTTATTCATTTCATCATTCCCTTCACATGGGGAATATTCATTTGATATTTCTGACTTTTTCTCTTCCACAGCTGTCTCCTTCTTTACAATAGCTGTATGCCCAGTTGGGAGAAGTGAATTTCTCATCTTTTCTCCTTCTTCTTCTTTCTCTTCTTTTTCTTTTTCTTTTTTATTTTTCTCATCTATTTGAGTTTTCTCTCCTGTTGTATTTTCACTGTAACTATCGAGAAGAGTTTGACAGAGTGTCTGCAGTAATTCACTCACACCGGTATTCGTGAGGGCACTCACTTCACAATAGTGTACATCCGGCAGTACATTTAATAACATAGACTTTACATCCCGCTGAGTTACTATCACATCACCACCATCACTTCTCTTTCTATTCTCCTCTTCCTCCTCTTCTTTATTATTATTATTATTATTATTATTATTATGATTATTATTCCCATTATCATTTACATATGTAGGCATAAGATCTACTTTATTCCCTACCACTATAATATGTTGTAATTCCAACTCCGCATTAAAACTCGCCGCTCTCTCTAAATGAATAGAAATTAATTTCTCCAATGTCTGTCTTTCACTCACATCAAATACCGCCAACACCGCAGAGGCATGTCGATAAGTTGTCGCATGCACAGCGGCATATCTTTCCAAACCGGCGGTGTCCCAAAACTGCAATCGCACATGTTGTCCACGCCGTACATTCCGCAGTAAACGAGAATAAAAGTCTGTTCCCACCGTAGGCACAACAGAGAGAAGATCCATCGACTTCTCATTTCTGTTTTCTTCCACATCTGAATAAGAAGAAGAAGAAGAAGAAGTGTTATGATTTGTTTTTATGGGTGGAAAAGGGACTGTTAAGAGTCGCTTCACAAGAGAGGTCTTTCCAACACTGTATTCACCGACAACGACGACTTTAAATACAAATTCCTTTTCAGCGGTGAGACAATCATTATTATCTTCCGTAGCGGTGAAACTGCTGTTATTATCATTATCCATAGTCTCACTGCCGGGGTTAGTGTCGGTCATCAATGGACCCTCAGACATCTTTTCTACACCTTCTCTTTTTCTATTCTTTATACAGATAGACAGAGACAGATATATATATATATATAAAGAGAGAGAAATGAATAGATAAATAACAAAGGTCTCCCTATCTACTTATCTATCTATCTATCTATCTATCGAACGAACTAATATATATATATAGAATCTCTTATATGGTGTCTTCTCTTTTAAATACCTCGCCTTAGACTAGAGAAGATTTATATGTACACACAGACAGACAGAGAGACTGAGAGAGAGAAACAGACACCTTATTGCTGCATTAGATCAGAGTCTTTAATAATAATAAT
>NW_021639883.1:223995-224354 GCF_002087225.1 Trypanosoma theileri
TATTATTATTATTATTATTATTATTATTATTACTATTACTGTGCGGTGTGTGATCTCTCTTCACATGTGCGTGGCGGATGTGTTTTAATTTCCGTCGCTTGCGGTTCCACGAGACATTTGCGCGGATCTCCGCATCTTGTGCCCGCCACCAGTCAATGGGAATATATAAACTCCCCTCGTCTGTGTACATGGAATCCAGAGAACTGGCGGATATAATAGGATCACTGCTCACATTATTCTTTTCCGCATTGGAAGTGGAAATAGCGTGAGGGACATCAGAGGATGGAGTGGTGGTTTCTGTAGTCTTTATACTATTATTATTATTATTATTATTATTATTATTATTATTATTATTATTA
>NW_021639883.1:224585-225104 GCF_002087225.1 Trypanosoma theileri
TATATATATATATATAGATTTTTAATTTTATACATTAACATAAATATAAAGAAAAAACAAGAAAAAAAAACACTCAATTAGATAATAACATCTCGCTCATTTTTTTCTTTTTTTTTATTACAAAAAAATCTTTACTTCTCGCAACAATAATTTTCTTTTTTTTTCTTTTCCTTCTTCTTGAGCTTTGAAATCAGCTTAAATAACCGTTTTGTTTACTTTTTTACTTTATTTTTGTTTTCTTTCTCTTTTTTTTCTATACCTTTTCATCTCCTCCTTTTCTTTATATATATATACATAGAGAGAAAGAAAGAGAGAATAGAGTAAAAAAAAAGAGGGAAACTGGTAATAGTCTTCATGGAAAAATATCCGTAAAAAACAAAAACAAACAAACAAAAAAAGAGATAGCAAAGTAAAAAGAGAATAAAAACAAAAACAATAACCATAGTCATCACAAATGAGGAAAACAAAAGAGACTCTATATATTTGAAGTGATTTTTATTATTTTTTTTTTATTTATTT
>NW_021639883.1:225344-226284 GCF_002087225.1 Trypanosoma theileri
CTTGTTGTTGTTGTTGAGATTCCCTTTCCTCGCACATTCTCACGACGTTTATAATACTCATATAGTCGATTCAAGTCATTTAAATCAATCGCATCATCACTTTCAAAGAAACTCGCCTCCTCTTCACTCTCCACAATAGAACTCTTCTCACATTCATCCATCTCTCCTTCTCTTTCTTTTATTCTTTCTTCTGTTATTTCTTCTGTTCTTATTGTTGTTGTTGTTGCTATTGTGGATAAGGATGATAATGAGGATTGATATTGGGCCACAGCCTCCCTTGTCAATCTACACACATTCTCTGTAGGACTCATGGAGTTATTCACATATTCTCTTCCTGTTAACTGCCGTTGTCGTTCCATCTCTACAAGCATCTCTTCATCTCGCTGCAGTTCTTTCCGCCGCCGCTGCGCCTCTCTTTCCTGTTCTTTCCGTTGTTGTTGTCGTTGTTGTTGTTGTTGTTTGTATTCATTGACATCGTCGTTTGACTACTGTTAGTAGTAGTAGTAGTTGTTGTTGTTGTTGTTTGGGTATTGATATTATCCGCATCCATATAATGATGTACAGCAGCAAAGAGTGCATCCCACTTTTCATTAAACTGATATACATAATACTCATAATCAAAATTCCCAGAACAGAAATAGGCATAATATTTATTCTTTGTAATAGATAATACTTCCTCTATATTACTATTACTATTATTACTATTATCACTATGTATATTCATTGCCTGTAGATAACTAGGCACATAATAGACATACAGTTGAGCTAACCGCAAATGTAATCTCCACGCATGCCGCATAGACTCTGCGAGAAGCCACATGAGTGCAATAAACTGCTGTGATCGCTGGGCAAGTATTACTCTATCTATATACTGACGAGATTGCAGAGAATACGATCGTGTCTTTTTACTCATTGAGGGAAAAGACATTGTATTCATATC
>NW_021639883.1:226411-226793 GCF_002087225.1 Trypanosoma theileri
TATTATTATTATTATTATTATTATTATTATTATTATTATCCATATTGTGTGTTTGTATGATGGAGGGGATGTAGACTTCCGGTGTGCATAAGAGACGGCGCCAGAAGGGGAGACGAACACCGTGAAGTCCTGAAGTGAAGGACCGCATCTTCACTGGACTATTCTCACGATGAACATCACTTTCACTCTCACTACGACTATTACTATTACTATTCGTATTGGTATTGGTATTTGTATTTGTAGGATTGCTGGTAGTGGTAGTAGTTGTGAGAGTAATACTTGTGGGTGAAGAGAGTGTTGGCGTCGGAGATGATGATGTGCTGGGCCGCTGAAATAGTAACTGCACAAGACTGGCCATAGAGTTATTTATCTATCTATCTAT
>NW_021639883.1:228228-243742 GCF_002087225.1 Trypanosoma theileri
AAAAAAAAAAAACAAAAACAAAGAAAGAAAGATATTCAATACGAACGGAATAAACAAACAAACAAACAAAGTTTCTACTCTCTCTCTCTCTCTCTTTCTCTTCTACTATCAATACTACTATTATTAATATTATTACTACTACCATCCCTACTATAGTTTTTCTTTTTCTTTTCTTTCCTAATTTCTAACATACACAAAGTAGTTGTAATGAAATACCTCTCGTGGGGGTTCTTTTTCTTCTTTTTCTTTATACAGAAATCCATACATAGAAATACAAATAAGCAAATCCAACACATAAGATAAAAAAAAAAACTGCTTAAGAACTACTACAGTCTTTCCCCCCACTATATATCATTATCATCAACAACTCTATAAGAAAAATAATAATAATAATAATAATAATAAAGAGAAGAAGTACCTGTTGAAATACTCAACTTGGTATTATTATTATTATTATTATTATTATTATTATTATTATTTAGTATTCTTTTCCTCTCTTTAAAATTAGAGCAAACATAACTTTTCATTCATTTCCCTAATCACTATACACATACCCATAAAAGATAGATAGATAGATAGAGAGACTGTATATATGTAAGTATATATATATATATATATATATATATGTGTATTTATTTCACTTTGCTATTCTTTTTTTTTCCAATCAAACTCTATACATTTCTTTTCTTATTTTCTTCTTTCCTGCTGCCTATTTTCAATGTTTACTATTATCCCATCAAAAGAAAAAGAAAACAAACCAAACCAATTTCTTATATATATATCGCCACCCAATTCCCTCCCCATCCCAAGAAGAAAAATAAAATTAAATAATAATATTAGTACTAAAGAAGAAAAGAAAACCTCCTCTTCTTCTTCTTTCTACTAATCCAAAACCCCATATTTTTTTATTCCCATGAATGAACAAACCCCAAACTTTACACCTTTTTTCCTCTTTTTTTTTTTTCTTCTTTTCTCTCTTTTTTTCTTCTACTTATCATTCCATTACATTAATAGAATTCTACGCCTCTTCCACAGGAGGCCATCCTCATTATTACACTACTTACTACATGATAGATATCCACACACATATATGCTTTCGCTTTTCTCTCCATGTTGATATCATTTAAACAAACACAAAAAAAGAGAGAAAATCCATAATTGATGTATATATAATAATAATAATAATAATAATAATAATAATAATACTAATCATAATAAGAGGGATAATGCTATATATAAAGTCAAAAAAATCACGCAAAGTAAAGACTAAATAAATCCATACATATATATATATATATATATATATATATGTATAGACCGATCAATAGATCTGTTGCTTTGAAATGTGAAGGAAATATATGTGAACGAAACATCAAACAAAGAAAGAATTGGATAACATATATATATGTATATATATCATTTCATCAACGTTCGAATAAAAACAAGCAAAAAAAAAAACACTGAATGTGGATCAAAAATTCGCAGTGATAAGAGCAAAGAAACAGTAATAAACAAACAAACAAAAAAACAAAAAAACGAAGAAAGAAAAAAAGGAGGCTGAAGACCTTCCAACACAATGTAAAGAAAAAGAAGAGAGAGAAATCCATTTGTGAGGTAATGAAACCCCCCTTCATAATAAAAAGAAGAACAACAATATAAATAAAAAAGGTATTAACACACATACGGAGAAGCGTACTACTTTAAACAAGTCATTGGAATCATTTTCATTTTTTCTTTTGTTTTTTTTTTTTTTCCTTCCTTTCTTTTCCTCTTTTCAATCTTATTTACTTTTCTTTTTTCTTTTTCTCTCTTTTGGTTTCTTCATTTTGATTTTTTTTTTGTTATTATTATTATTATTATTTGATTGCTTTGATTGTTGTTGTTGTAGCTGTGATGCACTTTTTGTGCAATGATGATAAAAACAAAAAAAAAAACAAAAAAAATGTACGCTTCTCTCTCTTTCTTTTTCTCTTTTTTGATTCCTTCTCATTTTTCTTTTCTTTTCCTCTTTCTTTATTGTAAACAAACAACAATAAAACAACAAAAAACAAAGAAAAAGGCATTGGCCCCTTCACACACAAACACACACAAACAAACAATATTACATTTCTGGTGATTGAAAGACCTGAATCATGTGAAGAGGCGGCAACATTCTCCAGAAGTGATGATCCCCCACCGCCGCCGTCTGCACATCAAAACTCTGAAAAAAGTCTGTGAGGAATTCACTGTCATTTAACAACTGCGGGAAAAGAATCTCGCGTAGATGATGCACACCGCCCTCCATTAACATTTCCTCTAATTGCTGAAGAACAACACCAAAGACTTCTTTAGCTCTTCGGGCAATAAGAACATATACACAACGGGCCACCACTGGATGTGTGGTCTCCATCGTTAAACCAATCGTCAAGAGTACATTCAATACATAAGTGTGAAGCTGTACATTGCAGTGATATACACATTCGTGTAGTAGTTGTTGTTGTTGTAATTCTTCTTTCAGGTTTTGTACATTATCGTTAGCGTCCTCTTCTTGATCGTCTGTTGGTAGAACTCCCATTGCGGCATTAAATACAGCGGCCTCCTGTTCATCTTCTTCATTCATGTTGACCACACTAAGGAAATCAAATCCTTGACAGAGTGGATTCACTGTACATATCATTTCCTCATCCTGTCGACTTCCTTCCATCATTGCAGTCTCTTGTGTATAGTGTAACTCCTCTACCGCATTTCCTTCTACAGATACCATCGTTGCTCTCTCTACCATCAGAGTATCATTCACCTTATTATTATTATTATGATAAGGTTGATGAGGTTGATGGTTTCCTTGTTCTTTTACTCTGAGCATATAAGAGGATGTTAATAAAGGAGATGGAGGTAACTTGGAGGAGGAAGAGGATAGATTGGGTCGCTGCAAATGTGTACAAGGTATCATATTACAATACGTAACTACATTGTGAATAGATGAAAGAGCCTCCTCTATATTTCCTTTACAGGCATATAACATAAAGGTAAGAAGATGCGTAACAAGACGAAGTTGTATCAATTGCTGCTTCTGCACCATTTCTTCTATTTGCGTTACGGAGGTAGCTTCTAATACATAACCCATTTTATCCACTTGGGGATCCACAACGGTGAGAATCCTTCGAAGAGCTCCAATGGCGTCGTAAAATTGTTCACCAGTCGTAATATATCGTTGTGCACATCGCATTACAGTCAACACTAATGCCTTTGCACGATCAAGAAGATACATCTGCGAGACTGTTCCCACAGCACCAGCACCAGCAGCAGTAGTAGTAACAGCAGCAGCAGTCGTAGAGGACGATGATGACGGTGAGAGAGAATAGCCATTAACCCCAACAGAGAGAGCCGTATATGAAAGTTTTATTGGTGTTGGGATATGTTCATCTTGTAATGAGAGTATATCATCATTATAGGATTCACGATTACAATTTCCCACCACGTGGGTTTGCGATGAGGATTGATTGAAGAATATTGGGGTAATATTATTACATGTGCCTTCATTGGTGAGAGGAGGATTGTTGTTGGTTCCGGATACATGTAAGACTGGTGTAATACCTGCCGACTCATCATCTGAGTTTGAACCAGAAATGGAATGATATCCCATATAATGTTGTTGTTGTTGTTGCTGTTGTTGTTGTTGTAAGTGTGGTAATGGTAAAGATGGTGATAAGGATGCCTGTTCTTGATAATAATATGAGTGATTATAAGAATAATGATTATGTTGTTGCTGTTGTTGTGGTCCTTCTGCTTCTTGTTCATCCTCTCCTCTGTGTGGTTCCTGTTGCTTTGGGAGCAACTCATGAAGCGCACGCATTTCATTCTGTTTCTCCACCAAATGCCGCGGTGCTGGAATATGATACTTCCCATTCCCATTATTCCCATTTCCATTATTCCCACTACTACCACTCCTATTATTATTATTATTATTATTATTACTATTACTGTTGCTGCGGTTGCTACTACTGTGGTTGTGGTTATTGTGGTTGTTGTGATTACTTCCGCTGCTGTTACTCCGCGCGGCGCCTTCTTTTCGCTTCAAGTTGTGATAACTGTCGACGGCCTCCTTCAGTGTGCGGTGGGCGAAGCTGCCGGTGCCGAAAATACACGCGATCCCCGCGGCCTCGTCGGCGTCGTGGAAGACGCGGTCGACGATCGCCTGTTTGGCGGCGGTGCACTTCAGCCGCAGCGGCGGGCGGCCGGCGCCGTTCGGGAGTTCCGCCCCGCTGCGCCGCAACATCGCCGCCGCCCCCCGCCGGTCCGCAAACTCGACGAAGCCGTACACCCAATGCTGCGCACCGCCGGCCGCTGAGCCGCAGAGCCGCACACGTGTGTAGACGCCGCACTCCCCGCAGAGCGCCGCGAGATCGCCCTGCCGCATCGATGTGGGCAGAAAGCGCAGGTGGACGGTGCGGGCGAGGAGAGACGCGTCGGAGGCGACAAGCCGCTGGCGGGTGGATTTGGGAAGCGACTTGTAGGCGTGATGCTGACGGTGTTCATCCTGTTGAGAGGCGGGCGGGAGGATCTCCTCTTCTCCACCGCCATTGTTGTTGTGGTGGTGATTGTTATTGTTGTAATGGTAATTGTAATTGTTGTTGTTGTTGTTGTTATTGTGTGCGAAGGGCGATGTGGACGGCGATGGGGAATGTGCAGGAGACGGACGTGATCGTCGGCCCATCTTCTCTAATAATCCACGGATCTACCTATGTATGTATATATATATACACAATCAGGTAGATCAATAGATAGATAATATATGTGAAAGTGTGTATGCGTATGTGTATACTTGTGAATGTGAACTATAGTTGTATCACCTTCTTCTTCTTTTTTCTTTTTTATACTTGTTCTTTGCTTTTGTTTTTGTTCTTGTTGTTGTTGTTATTACTGTTTTTTTTTTTTTGTTTGTTTGTTTGTTGTTGAAATTGTGTTTGTGTTTGTGAGTTTGTGAGTATGTGGCTGGGAGTACTGTGTGTATACGTCTATTATTATACGTATCGTGACTCTTCTTTCCCTACTTCTAAAACTGTGTTTGTGTGTGTAATTCCCTATTTCTCCTACCTGTACTCTCCTCTCACTCACTATTCTTTTTCTTCTTCTGCTAATATATATATATATTTATATTTATATTTACTCAACTCCCACAGTGTGTCCTCTTAGCCACCTTCAATAATTGTGAATGGTCTCACAAGCAGTTTCACGAAACCTCAAAAAAAATAAAAAAATGAAAAAAAAATGTCCACACAAACAACAACACAACAAAGAAGAAAGAAAGAAAGAAATAGAAATAAGGAAATAATAAGAAACTGTAGATAACGCCAACATTAAAGAATAACAATAAGAAGAAGAACAACATCAACAGTATGAAGAAGAGGATGAATAATAATAATAATAAGAACAGTAAAAGATAAAAAAAAAATGAGCAGACACAAGAACATCGAATGAAATTAAGAATAAATAAATAAATAAAAATGATGTTTTAAAAAAATTAAGAAAAAAAAAAGAAGAGTGAGAGAAAAAAGAAAAAAAAAAATCGGTTTCTTTTCTTTTTTCTTCCCAGCAAAGACATCGTTCAGTATATGCAAGAAATAAAGAAAAGAAAAAAGGTGTAAAGATATTCAGAAAGAAAGAAAGAAAAAAAAAAGACAATATACGGATCAGAATATAAACAAACAGTTCACACTAGGGCACACGTTAAAGATATACCCCAACTTATTATTCATTATTCATTATTTATTGTTGTTGTCTTTTTTTTTTTTTTCTTCTTTTTAGAATTTCTTTTTTCTTTTCTTTTCTTTAATTTCTCTTTCTCTCAATAAATATATGATGGGATTCCATTACAATATCTATATATTGGAATCGTCAAACCTTCCAACAAATTCACTAAACAACTCTCTTTTCTTCTATCCGCTCTCTCATACGCATTCTTCTTTCTCTTTCTCCCTTTCTCTCTCTCTCTCTCCTTTTTTCTTTTTTTTTCCCTCTTACTTTCCATCTTATTTTCACTTCTCTTTACTTCTTTTATCTCCCTTCTTGTTTGAAATCATTTTACGTGCAATTTCTTTTTCATTGTTTCTTTCCATCCCCTTTACTTCTTCTTTACCTTTTTTTCTCTTCTTGAGAACATTTCAACATGTTTTTTTCCGTTTCTTCAACATGTCTCTCTCTCTCTTACACCTCGATCTTCCGCCCTACATATATATAAATATATATATATTTATATTATTTACTTATTTATATAGATAGATAGAAACAGAAAAAACAACAACGCCCTTTGCATTTAATTCCTCCATTCATATGCATCCATAAATACACACTCAAGCCATACACTCATAACAAGAGAAAAAAGAGAAAGAAAGAGAAAGAGAGGCCAGTATATACGTTTATATACGAAATTCTTTTTTTTCTCATTCTCTCCCTTCTACTTTGCATAGAGCCACTACAACAACAACAAAAAGGAAAGAACAATAGAACACACCATTAATACTATAAGGAAAGAGTGAACAGAGAACGAACAAACAACAAACAAAAAAGCATCAACTTCTCTACAAAGAAACGCAGATTTGCATTTAAATATACGCCATACCTTCCACCTACATATAAAAATATATCCACAGACACCCATATATATATATGCACTAAGACTCAAAGAAAGACATAGACCCCTATCTCTCCCTCTCTCTTCACATATGAAAAGAAAAATGGCAAATATACTCAAGCAACTAGTAAACAGAGCAAAAATAAATCGAAAAGGAAAAATAACAACAATCATTATTCAAGATAATAGTGATAATAGGTAACTTTGAGTGTCCCCCACCGAAAAAAAAACACATACAGAAATACATGGAGGAATAGGAAACAGAAATAAAAAGGGATATATATATATATTCTCACATATCCTCTGTACGTATCTATTTTTAACATTCGTTCGGTTTTGCGCATATACATCTCTTTACGTTAAACTTTCCATTCGTTCATTATTGTTTTTTCTTAACTTCCAAATCTCTATTCATTTATACACCTTTCCCCTTTTTTTCACTCATATATATATATATATATATATATATATATATAGCTATAGACCACTCTCTCTCTCTCTATCTCTCCTTCCCTTTCTCTCTGTATGTGTCTGTGCATGTGTTTGCCTGATTATATGTGTACTCTTATCTATATATATAGATAGATAGATATATACCACACATGTCCTGTCGCCCCACCGTTATGTTCCTATACGGGGAGAAGATGTGATTTACGATCAAATCATCACAGAAAATAGAGAAGAAAAAGAAGAGCACGAAAAACAAGATTGTCTTTTCTTTTCTTTTTTTGTTGTTTCCTTTTCTGTTTAGGAGGAGTGCAGTTTACGTCAAACTTCACTGCTCTTCTTCTTTTATTCTATTTTATTCTTTTTTTTTTCACATTGCTATGTATAAAAAGGACATACTTTGAAACCAATACAGTGCTTATTTAAAAAAAAAAGAAAAAAAAAGAAAAAAAGCTACACCAGGGTAATTCATTAGAAATAACAAAAAGCCCTGATGTTTAGTAGTTAAGTCTACGTATTCATTAATACATTCATTTTTTTTTTTTGTAGATTTCCCATCCACTTCTCAAAGTGAGATATTTGTTGTTCCTTTTCTTCTTGCTATGACTGGTTCTGCTGGCTGTGAGGATGACATTAACCGTTTCTCGTGAACAGTAGAAAGAGTAGCCGCATTTGTACTCACCCCATTTTGACTATTTTGACCATTGCAGTGTTTGTGAGGAGGATTATCAATATGAGGATTAGCAGATGTGTGAGGACATGTATGTAATTTCTTCTCTTGTGTCTTCTTACGCATTAAACCAAGACGTTCTCTTTCTGCCTTTAACTCATTAAATGACATGGAGGGTCGATTAAGAACTTCAGATTGTCCTTTGCAGCTTCGAGAACGCCGATTATTATCAGAACCGACAGCAACAGCACCAGCAGCAGTACGTAAAGGAGAAGCTTTTCGCAATACTTGTCTAGATGGACGTTGTGCTGTGTTGAACCGATCATTTTCACCTTCCTTTATCTCCTGCGGTGTTGTTACTGTCAGTAAAACCCCAAAGCCATCAGCGAGTTTCTCATTATTGGAATGATTTAAATGATTCTTTTTCTGTGGTTCACACGGGAGTGATCGATTGGGGGAAAAATAACGAACGGGTGGACATGATTTGTGTCGTGTGAGAAGACCATTTCGTGCAGGATCATGTGCCGTGCGTGTAGCTCTAGTGTGAAAACCCAAACCCTCTTCTTCTTGATGTTGTTGTTGTTGTTGATGTTGTTGTTGTTGATGTTGTTCATTTCGTTTGGCTTGTAGTTCTGCAGTGGCGAGGCGTGGAGCTGAGGCAGAGAGAATGTTATTATATCGCTTTCGTGAGTTTTGAATAGCCTCACGTCGTTCCTGCAATTCCTTCATGAGATCACGTGTTTGTTTATGCAAGTGAGTCATTGGCATAGAAGAGATAAGACGTGAAGAAGTTGTTTGACTGCGTTCACTTGAATGTGCTTCTCTTCTTCCTTGTTGTTGTTGTTGTGTTTGTGGTCTTCTTTCTCTCATTGGTGTATGTATATAATGAGATCCATTTCGTTCCATCTCTTTAAATGCCGCTGTTGGATTATATACAGTTTTCTGTTGAGCCTGCATAAACTTTGAAGGATGTCTGTATGGTGATCCTGAACGATTGTCTGAGATACGACCAACGGCCTTTGGAAGACAATCCTCCTCTGTAAGAATAGGAAAGGGTTGACTGCTGCGTCTACGACTAGTACTGTTTTCCATTTGTTCTTTAGACTGTGAAAAGGTATGTTTACTATCTATACGGTGAACCTTCTCCACCAATGTCTCCTCTTTAGATGGGTGTACATCTGCTGTGGGTGGGACTATTACTCCAATAGTCGCATGTGTTCCATTTGGTGTATGTATAGATGTAGCGGATTCACCTGTTCCTCTTCTTTTTATTTCTACTGTTGATAATTCATTCACATCCACATTCATACTTGCGGAGGTGGCGGATGCTGAAGGATGTAGTTGTGGTTTTTCCTTTTTCTTCTTCTCTCGTTGTTTTTTATTCTCTTGTTCCTTCTTCTCTTGTTCCTTCTTCTCATGTTCTCTCTTTTCATGTTCTTTCTTTTCACGCTCCCTCTTCTCATGTTCATCCTTCTTCTTTTTCTTCTTCTTTTCTTCTTCTTTATCTTCTTCTTCTTCATCCTTCTGTGGTTGCGGTAGTAATGGTGGTGGGGTTGTTAACACCGTTGTCTCTTGCTGCGGTTTAATTGTTAATGGACATCCTGTTACAATACTGGTGGTATGCATGGCAAACTCCGCTGGTGTGAGAAACAGCTGTTCACACTGTTCACATCGGAATTGACTTCCACTGCATGAACTGCGTAGATGTTCATACATATCTATACGTGATACCACCTCACCGCAGCCAACACATGAAACCATTGTATTTCGCTCCTCACATGTGTAAGTTCTGTGAGCACTGATTTGTGACGCCGGCATGAGAGCCCCGCAGAAACCGCAATTCACTTCTCTCTGTGCACATCGTGTAATGTGTGCGGCGGAGCCAAGATGTCGACAATACGGACATGTGCGAACAGAAGCGGGAAGAAGTGATTTCTTTGGTGTTGGGGAACTTCCTGCGGCTACTGTATTGGTGGTGGTGTTTGTTGTTGTGTTTGCGGTTGAGGGGTTGAGGGAGTTGTTGTCTGTGGAGGATCGGCGAGTGGCGTTCACATTCATAACGGCTATCGTGGGAGGATTGGCTGCTGTCACCGTCATGCGGGCTGCAGGGCAACAGTGATGGGATAATGGGGAAATGCGAAATTCCTCGTATATGCACTAAACCCATATATATATAGATAGATATAAATATAGATAGATAGGTATAGATAGAAAGGAATGAATGAAATGAAATTTAATCAATAAAATCAAAAAGAAAAATAAAAAGAAACAAAGAAAAAATAAAACAGAATTAAAAATGAAAACCAAAAATAAAGGGAAGATTTACCTCCCGTATATATATATATCTTTTCCTATACCATTTTATTTTTTATTTCTTCCAAGAAAAGAAAGGACAGTACTGTTAATAATGCAGCACAAATCAAAAACAAACAAAAAAAAAAAAGAAATTCAACGAAACACCAATCAATTCCAAATATAAATAATAATAATAAAAAACAGGAAAAAAAAAACATGTTTTCCAAAAATAATTCATCGACAATAAAATTCAATACGCCCTCTTGCAATTTTCTTCCAAATTCTCCGTAAAGGATTGGTGTCATTTCCAAACATTTCCATAAACTCTTTATACTCACTCTCCCATAAATGATGAATCATCATAGAGGTTCTTCTCACCGGTTCCGGTCGCACACCTTCATGTACATCATGAAATGAACATCGTCTTTCCATAAAGTACACTAATTTATTATGATAATTACTTTTCCGAAGAATATAGCCCACCATCATATCTTCCGAATTTACATAATTGGCTGCATACTCCGCAAGCCGTTTCTCACTATAGGGAAGATATACCAAACGTTTTACCGGTAAATAAGAAACTAATTGAACTGCAGCATCACGGGAAAGAGTATAGCATGGCCCTAACGCAAATCGATACTTTATAGGAATATCAAAGTCTCGAGTCTTCGCCGCATAAATGGCTCCCCAATACATTCCATTTCGTGGAAGCATCTCTAACTGATAAAGGAACTGAGGTACACGTAAGAATATATCATCATCTCCCTTGGCAATAAAGCTTACATGAGGGAATAACTTTAGTGCTTTCTCAAACCACATAAATACTTTTCGACCCATACCCACTTCAGCTTCAGTACCCCAGTAACCATTACGACCAATTGTTTTGTTAGTACTGGACCGTCCCTCATTTATAGGCAGTGTAATAATATCATGATACTCTGCCACTTCCTTCAGTAGTGACTCAGAATACTTATATCCCTTTGATGGGTGCCGTGCAAGTACATACAACACCAACATGGCCCCAGTGAAGTTATTCGCCCTCCGTGCAACACCAGGGAACTGCCAGCACGTAGTCCGCTGCAGATAACGGCGTCTCCGCCTTCCATCAATGTCCACAGATGGGATGCCAAACACAATGAGGTAGTCCCTCTCCTTCCATGTCTGTACTGTACTGTGTGGAATGTAGGGCAGAGACTCATCAAGGGAAGATGTGTTCTCAGGCAAGGGAACAGTAATCTCTGTAAAAGAATGCAGTGATGATGAACCTTCAAAAGTATTTTCAGAAACCGGTTGTACACTTAAAGATGTAGGAAGTGACCATATCATGAAAAGCACTGCAACACATACCATATAGATAAAGAGTGAACATTGATTCACAATTGAACTTCCAATCTTCATTTTCAAATCCCTTAATTCCCTTGGGTAGTAAAGGGTAATAGAGCAGTGATAAGAAGAAAAGATGCCCAAAGAGGTCAATTACCAATCATCACATATTTCGTTCAATATGTATATGCATAAGGAGTCTTTTAGTGTATTGTGGAGATTGTATACAGTACAATGCTGTGCATGGAGAGTAAAGGTGTCAGTACACTGAGTGCCGCAGGAACACTCTGCATTGTGTGGTCTCAGACAGAGACTGAGAATACAAGGGGCTTCCCATTTCACAGTGAACACCAAAAAGAGAGACTGGCACACAGAAACAGCACAAGCACAGAAAGTAAGATTAAGAGATATATTACCACCAGAAGCAACAAATGCGAAAAAAAAAAATGAATAAGAAAACAAACATTTGTTATTACCTTTCAATGGAAAAGGAAACTAATGAGGCACAACACCCCAGTGGGAGACACTCTGCAACTCACCAATCCAAATCACAGCACTGCGGATATAGAGTGAACCCACCTAACGTATTTACCCAGAAGAAAGAAAAAAGGGATTCCCATCTCAATACGTAAGCCGCAGTTATTATCACATGAAGTCTTTCAATCTCCATTGTGTCCAAGTCCGTATTTAAACTCATACCACCATGAGTCATCCACAGTCATCACTGCTCATTTACACAGAAGTCTGAAGTTCTTTTTATTGACATATTTCCGTCGTCTGTAACTACCAGTATCGTTTCTAAACAAATCAAAAAGTTCTCTGTAGTCCTTTTCCCGCAAGTGATGTATCATGATAGAGCTACGCCCTATAGGACCAATACGAACTCCACTGTAAATATCGTGAAAAGAACACGCCATTTCCTTCACAAAAACAACATGACGATAATAACCAGACTTTTGCAATATAAGCCCAACCATGGCATCTTCAGAGTGCAGCTCCATCGCTCTATACTCTGCCTCTCGTTCACTGCGGAATGGTTGACTTATCAAACGCTGCAGTGGTTCATATGATATAATACTCTTCACAGCATCCCTACCAAGTGTATAGAGAGAACCCAATGCAAAACGATACTTTAAAGTAACATTCCCCTCACGTAGTCTTGCTGGGCAAAGATCACCCCAGTAAAGACCTCGACGTGGTAAAGTACGAAGATCCGTAAGGAACTGAGGCACACGCAAAAACATATCATCATCACCTTTCGCAATAAAGTGAACTTTACGGAAAAAACGAAGGGTAAATTCAAACCAAATTAAAAGTTTACGACTTACACCCACCTGTGCCTCAACCCCACAAAAACCCTGAGTACCGACAGTTTTGTTTGGACTAATAATACCTTCATTTATTGGAAGTGTAATAACATCATGCCATTCGGCAGCTTCATTCGCTAATGCCTCAGAGTAATTAAAACCGTGTGAAGGATGTCGTCCAATAAGGTAAACCACAAGCATGGCCCCATTGAAGTTATTCTCCTTTCGAGCAACACCGCGATACTTCCAACAGCTAGTCCGCTGCAGATGACGGCGTTTTCGCCTTATTTCAATATCCACAGATGGGATGCTTACCACAATAAGGAATTTCCGCCGAGTCCATGTATGTACAGTACTCTGTGGAATATATCGAAACGCATCGCCCTGAGAAAGTTTTATAGGCGAAAAGACAATTGTGGTATTTGAAAGTGTAGATGGTGTAATATACTCTTCCGAATGCAACTCAAGGGTGAAATGCAGGAAAGATGATATTATAATCACCCCAAGCAAAAAAAGCAATACAAGAAAAATAATAGAATAAATAAGAAACGAGGGCGTTGATAATAACGCTGGCCGTTTCACTTTTAAACGTCTCATCTATGGAAAAACAGTGATAACATTTTTATAGGTGAGGAAAGGAAAAAAATAAAAATAAAAGTGTATAGAAAAGTACTCATAAGAATGAGAAGCAAAACAAACACACACACACACACACATATTTGACATACATACCCATTCTCTAGAGCAAAAGAAAAAAAAAGAGAGATGATTCAAAGGGAAGCCCATACGACCCTAGAGTTAAAAACACAAAGGACACCCATTCAAAAATGGATAAATGCATAGAAGATTAATGGATAAGAAGAAGAAAATAAATATCCTTTAAAAGGCCTACAAACAAGAAAATGAATAACGACGTCTACTATTACGGTTTAAATATCTTGGCTGAGACCCGTTGTGACTTCCAAATCGGTCCATTAATTGTTTATACTCCTTTTCACGCACACGATGTATCATTATGGAGCTTTCCTTCACCTTATTTACACGAATTCCCTGGTGAACATCATGAAATGAACACTTTTTCTCCATCACATAGTGAACACTCGCATACCTGGTGGTTCTCAACACGAGTCCAACCATAACATCTTCATGCTGCATGCGTCTAGATATAAACTCAGCCTCACGATCCACTGTGTATGGAAGTTGTACTAAACGCCTTATATCTTTATTAGAGACGATATGCGCAACTAAATTCCTAGAAAGTGTATAACAGGGACCCAATGCAAATTCATACTTTAGTATGGAATTATTTCTTCGTATTTTTGCTGGAAAAAAACCACCCCAATAAATTCCATTTCGTGGTAAACTACGCAAATCTGTAAGAAACTGAGGCACACGTAAGAATATATCATCATCAGCCTTTGAGATGAAGTTTACATGAGGGAATAACTTTAGTGCCGTCTCAAACCAATAATATGTTTTCTTGCTCATACCCACTTCGGCTTCCATACCCCAATTATCATGTGTACCAATCCTCTTATTAGTGGATGAACGGCCTTCATTCATCGGCAGTGTAATGATATCATGATACTCATCAGCTTCCTTCTCTAGTGCAGTAGAATAGTTGTAGCCATGTGATGGGTGCCGTGCAAGTACATACAACACCAACATGGCCCCAGTGAAGTTATTTGATCTTGTCGCAACACCGGGGAACTGCCAGCATGTAGTCCGCTGCAGATAACGGCGTCTCCTCCAACCATCAACATCTACAGATGGAATACCAAACAGAATGAGATAGTTTCTCTCTTTCCATGTGTGCACTGTACTGTGTGGGATATATCGAAGTTCATCCATAATGGGGCTATTATTCAGTAATTTAGCTTCAGTATAAGTTTGATCATCAGCCATATCGGAAGGTTCCTCAAAAGTATCTTCAGAAGCAGGTTGCACATTTAAATACATTGAAATTGCCAAAAAAAGGAAAAGTACAACAATACATGCGGCGAAGTCAATAATTTTACACCACCATAATCCTAATGATCTTTTACTCATTTCCAAATCCCTTAATTCCCTTGGGTAGTAAAGGGTAATAGAGAAGTGATAAGAAGAAAAAGTGCCCAAAGAGGTTAATTACCAATCATCACATATTTCGTTCAATATGTATGCATAAGGAGTCTTTTAGTGTATTGTGGAGATTGTGTACAGTACAACGCTGTGCATGGAGAGTAAAGGTGTCAGTACACTGAGTGCCGCAGGAACACTCTGCATTGTGTGGTCTCAGACAGAGACTGAGAATACAAGGGGCTTCCCATTTCACAATGAACACCAAAAAGAGAGACTGACACATCACAAACACAGCACAGCATAGAAAGCAAGATTTAGAGATATATTAACACCAAAGCAACTAATGGGAAAAAAAGAAATTCATGAGGAGACCACTAATATTGTTGGGAATATGGGTAACAAAATAAAAGAGGGGAAAGTTTATAGATGCTGTGTATAGTGTACCTTGCAGAGCGTATAACCATGGGTTCCAACTTTAGGAAATGGTAAACAATATACTGTGTGAATGTATTACTGAAAAAAAATATCCAGAGGCGTGAAGAAAAAAAAATAAATAACCGTTAATTTTGTATCCAAATAAATATGTAATTCTATACCTCAAGTAATTATTTACTAGAAAATGTACATAAAAACACGATGAGAAGGATAACAGCCCTTCACTCTAGTATATATATATATCTGAAACATGGAGTGACGTGCAAATTCATCTTCTCTTTTGATTAGATTATTACAATATCCGATAAGAAATCTGTTTTCTAGCTCTCTTTTAGATGTTTCCATTATTTCTGCCATTTTTCCTCC